>NC_141146.1:105884965-106036750 GCF_053477565.2 Lygodium microphyllum | reverse complement strand
GTTGAGATGTATCTGCTGGTATGCTGAAATGACAATCTGAAGTCAAAGAATGTGTCTTCCCATTTGCAAGTTTGTGCTTTTTGAACAGAGTAGTTGTGTTTGTTGTATAGAGCATGCACAAATTTATGACTGCAGGCTGTGCAGGGTAGTTTCAAGATAGCACATCAAGGAATTTGACTCTGAGTTGTTCTAAATAATTATAGATTGGAAAGAGAGCTACTACTTTTTTATTTTAAGCTTGGCGATCCAAGATCTGGTTAGAAAGTTATGAACAGTTCTATGTAATGCTCCATGAGACCATTTCTGTGCTCTACGAGGAAACATATGAATTCAACAGCATACATCTACGTCACCAACTTGGTTTCCCATGAAAGTCATCATGATTTTCCATTGATATATTAGTGCAAACTCTATTTTGATGTAGTAATAGAATGCCTACAACAATGAAATGCTTGTATCCGTTGAATTGGCATGAAATTTTTTTGTATAAAGCTTTGGTTAAATGTGTATTTGGATTGTATTTATGTGTGCTTTGAGAAAAAAAAATAGAAAGGATCTACAATAGGTTTTGCATTGATTGAGGCAACCACGCTTTGTGGGGCAGCTTGCTACTTGGGGTTGGCATCCCTAAAAAATAGAAGTTATGTGAATCTAAAAGCTCGTATTGACCATGGTTGTTTCAGCATTCGATTCTCTCTAAAAATGGTAAAATCTGAGCTTGAAGGTTTAAATTGATTAAGCGTTGAGTTGAATTCTCATTGAGAGTGGGTGATCAGAAATATTTGAGCATGTGTTCACTGGTGCTCTTTCGTAGGTTTTGTTAAGGGGAGATTCTCGGTCTTTATCCTGTGGTGTTGTCTTGGGGATTGTTAGAGGTCGACTACCCAATTCACCTACCATAGATTGGTGCCCCCATTGAGGATCTCTCGTATTAAAGATCTCTTGCTGATCTTATCAATTGGGAAGTGTAAGGTTTGGAAATCAACCTACACACAAACTCAAGCATGGCGGCTTTTGGATATGAACCCTTCTTTGGTACTGAAAATGAGGATGCTAATCAATTTATCAAGAGATTGGAGTGGATGGCTTACCAAGATCAAAGGGACACTGATACAGATAAGCTTTGAATGATCAACATGTTGCTTGAAGGCTCCACAAGATTATGGTGGAACTTACTGAATGAAGAGACAAGGGAAAATTGGAATGAAGTCAAAAATGAGTTCCTTACAAGGTTTGCAACTAAGCAAACTCCTAAGAATTTATGGAAATCGTTGGAAAATATGTTTTAGGGAGAAAATGAGGAAGTATCTAAATTTACTGTGAGATTTGAAGCAAAATGGATAGAAATTGCAGAGAGTATGGAGCAACCTCCGATGATGTTCTTGAAAAAGGACAAGTTTGTTTCGTTGCTCAAACCTAGCATTAGAGAAAAAATTCTGATCAAAGACCTTGATACATATGAAGATGCAATTAAAATAGCCAAAGAAAAGCAAAAGAAAATGAAATTGAGGTCAGATCAATCAAGAGGTATTGCTATGCATGCATTTTTACAGCCTAATCAAGTTAACACTATTGCAGAAAATGTAGGACAACAAGCTGTGAATCTTCATGGGGCATTTGAAAGAGCGGAGAATGGGACTCAACAAGGCCATAGGAAATTAGATGATGATGTGATTAGTAAACTATAGGAACAATTGGAAAATTTGAATTTGAATATGAGCCTATTGCAGGCAAGGCAGCCTCAAATATGCAACCTAGATTTAGAGGACCTCAAAGAAATAGACGAGAAAACTTTGAATGCTTTAATTGCAGGGAGAGAGGTAATATTTCTCCTAATTGCTCTTATCCAAGAAGAACAGGAAGGGAGATGTATCCCATGCCACAAGGGAATGCTAGGCAAGATGCTAGACCTCAAGAGGGACAAAGGCCGCTTGAACCAGCTAGGCAACAGTTGGAAAGAAGACCTAATGAAAGCACATTGGGTATGAATTTGATCGAAACCATCATGTCTAATGATGGGGAAAATGTAGATGTTTTTGCTAACAAGAGAGTCAGAGTGAGGGATACTTAAACTAAAACTCAAAGGGTAGCAAGGATTAAAAAATGAAAATAGGTTGTAGATGATCTAGAAACCAATAGGAAAGTTAGATAACGAAGGAAGATTTAAATGGGGGATTTTGCTTTGGGAGTCAATCAAGTTCCTTATAACTTGCTTGAGGATTTAAAATCTAAGAAGGCTGATGTTACATATGGTCAGCTATTACAGATGAACTTGTCTCTGAGGAGGCAATGGCATGGTTTGGTTAGCATCAGGAAAGGAAAAACCCAAAGTGGGCATGTTGGAGTGGTATGACTATCAAATGTGAAAGACATTGTACCTATCATGGACGCATGGATACATGGAAGGAAAATTGATCAAGTTTATGTTGATGGTGGTGTGCAAGTTTGTGTAATCACTGAAGAAGTAGTGTGTCAAATGCAACTTAAAATTACAGGAAACTCATTATTTAAGGTTAAAGTGGAAAATATCTCAAAAGTGAAATGTTTGGGAGTCATTGAGAACTTGGAGATCAACATTGGAGGGAAAAGAGCATGTTTGGATTTCCATGTTATGCCTGCAAAACTTCGGGCATATCCTCTCACTTTGGGATGACTGTGGTTGATTGGTATGAGATCCAGACAAGATTGCTATAAAGGTCAATTGGAACTCTATCTAGAAAAGCCAGTTCATAAGAGGGTGATCTTTGACATGAAAACAGGGTCCATCATTCAAAATGGACATGAAAGTGATGCTATAGGTGATGAAAGTAGTGATTCATAAACTTCCAACCTTGATGAGGAAGATAGAGAATGGGAAGCTAGCCTACTCTCTAGGGATGTTGACCTCATTGGGTTGTCAATCCAAGGCTCAAAAAGAGAAGAAAAAGTGGTGAATATTGCTGCAAGAAGTACAAACTTCATGCAGAAAACATGCGATCAACAACTTGAAATGAATGTTGGACTGCCTAAGCTTATGAATATGTTGGAAAAATGACTTGACTAGTGATGAAAGAGATGAATATTCAGCCATTTTTCAGAAATACCCGAAACTATTTGCTATATAATATCACCAATTGAGGGGTGCTACAACATTGTGCACCATATCAAATTGAAAGAAGGGTATAAACCAGTTGCTCAAAAACTTAGGAGACTTGGTACGATTCAGGAAAATGTACTTAAAGCTGAAATTTAGAAGTTACTTAATGTTGAATTTATCTATCCTGTTGATGATGCAGAGTAGGTGTCTCATGTTCTAATCAAACCAAAGAAGAATGGAAAGTGGAGAAGAGTATGTGTTGATTTCAAGCCTTTGAATGCAGCTCCTAAGAGGGACTACTATCCTCTTCTGTTTTAGGATGAGATCTTAGATCAAGTGGCTGGTCATGAATTTTGGAGTGTGTGTGATGGATACTCTAGATATTTCCAAATCAGAATAGTAGAATAAGATCAGAAGAAAAAAATGTTTGTTACCCCATGGGGATGCTTCTGCTATAGAGTAATGCCTTTTGGTCCGATGAATGCATGCGCTAGCTTTTCAAGATGGGTTAGTTGGGTATTTGCCCCTTTCATTGGGAAATCTTTGCGGGTATTTATGGATGAATTTTATGTGTACAGCTCAAGGGCATTACACTCTCAAAAATTTGATGAAGTTTTTTGCAAACTTGATGAGGATGGTGGTCAGTTGAACCCTAATAAATGTAAGATAACAAGAACTAGAGTAATACTCTTGGGTCATGAAGTTTCTGCTAATGGTATTTCACCTGAACCTTGTAAAGTTGAGGCTTTACTTATGGATTCTCCAAAGAATGTAAAAGAACTGATGAGCTTTGTTCAAACGTTGAGGTATCTATCAAGGTCATTCCATATGCTGGTTGAATATGTATACCCTTTATAGAAAGCAACTCAAAGGGATCCTTTAGTTTGGATGCAAGTTGAAGAGGATGCAATCTTGCAGATTAAAGAAAATTTAAGCACTTTGCCAGTTCTTCTGCCTCCAAGCTAGGATGAACCTTTCTTTATTAGTATCAGTGTTGGAAAAAATGCAATGGGAGCCATTTTAATGTAGAAGGGAACGGGGATGTCTTATATCAAGCCTGTGTTTTATATAAGCAGATCCATCGGAGTGACTAAAGAAGCTTGGATGGAAGAAGAATTATTGGTATGGGGGCTGGTATATGCAATTAAAAGATGGAAATCATACTTGATTCAAAAACCATTTGTAGTAGTTACTAGTTTCCAATTGCTTCCATATGTTTTGCGATGTGTTGAAAATGCTCCAAGAGTTACTAAGTGGCTATTCGCTTTGCAAGAATTTGAATTTACATGTTTGAAGGAGGATAGTGTAACAACTAGCTTAGCTGATATCTTGACTTATAAAGAACCTATTGAAAGTGCAACCTTTATAAGACAAAAACTGATTCCACATCCACAAATTCATGAGGAGATGAAGGATAAAGATGCTACCTTGTTTTTTTATGGCAGTTACAAAAGAGTTTTGAAAAAGGGAGGATTGGGTTTTGTCATTATGAATGCTAAAAGTCGAGAAGTCTTTTTAGAAGTCAAGAAAGTAAAGAGATACAAAGTAACAATGATGCTTAATATGCGAGTTTACATGTTGGCCTAAAAGAGTGTATTCAACTAGGATACATGAAGATAGTTGCAAAAAGAGATGGTATGTTGGTGGTCAAACATGTTCAAAATGTTTGGAAAGCCAATAAAGATGTTTTGAAGGACTAGCTCTTTAAGATAAAAGGCCTCATGAGGCAGCTGCAAAAATTTGAAATTTGGCATATTGACAGGGAGAACAATCATTGAGAGCGGAGTTTTGAGCCCAGGATGTGCCTAAAATTTGCCAAAAAAATTCAGAATTTAGGGAAAAAATATTTAACATCGAAGGCAGCGGCTCCAGGTAGGACGATTTTAAGCACCAAGTGAAAGATGACTTTTAAAAGGCGCTCGAGTGACACTTGTGGATTTTTTATAATTTTTCAATCTACCGTGCCAGATGTCAGGAGTTTTCAGTCAATGCGTGATGTCAAGCCGGATGCCCAGGATTTTTCAGAGCTCGAATTGGATGCCGGACAGGGAAATGGCCAAGAAACGGTCAAGATTCGAAGAGGTGGATATTTGAGAGACCAAAAGGGGTAGTGCCTTTTGGGAGTTTGACCACCCCCCCCCCCCCCCCCCAAAAAAAAAAAATTATGCACCAAGATGAAGCAAAAAAGCATGATTTTTGTGGAGGAGAAGACGTGATTAGGCAGCGTCGAAAATTGTGCTCCATCCATGGAGATGGAGATTCCTGGTTCAATGCAACCCATCTGACCGATGTTACCCCCGATCTTCTCCCTCTTTGCTGGTCTTATCACTTGTCTTCGCTCGTAGAATAATGGACTAAATGAAGAGAACCAGATCTAGTCTTTCTCTCTCCTCCCTCTCTCTCCTCGAAAGGGTTGTTCCTGTGTGCAAGAGGAAATGAAGAACGATGAAGGAAAGATTGTCCGGTTGGGACTGGATTGCTTCCGGGTCATTGTAGACATGAAGATTGTTGATTGTGAAGATGCTGGACATTGAATGTGGGCTGACCCGCAATCCCGCAGCAAAACTGAAATTCCGAAACACGAAACCTAAGCGGTAATTCAAATTTTTAATGAAGAAAAACGAGTTTTTATGCCATTTGATTGATGAAACATTATTTCCATGGGCTGAATATTCATTATGATATTGATTTCTATGAGTTTCAACAGTTTATAATCTGAAAATCAGAAAATCATAAGCGATATGGTTGCAATTAATGTTATAAAACCTGAAAAAACACGCGTTTAAGGGGTAAAAATGGGATTTTTACAAAATAAATGGGAAATATGAGACATAATGCCTACAAAACCTGAAATTTTGCTGTCAAGGAACCTAAGGGCCACAACCCACAAACAATCTTAATTTTTAGTCATTTTTAATTGAAGAAAATAGAGGAAAAATACCAAAAAATGGTGAAAAATGGGTTTTAAATGGGAGAAAATTAGGAAACGGTAAAAGGAAAATTCCAAAAATTTACATGTGTGTTTGTGCAGCGTATAATGAAGGTAAAGCATGAGGTTGGCCTCGGTTTACCCTCATTTCTATGTTTCTGTTCATATTTATCGCTTTCTTTGTAAGGAAACACACATAAAACGACCCTTTCACCTATCAACGAATGCAAAACATTAAACGGCAGGGTGAGAGGGGAGGTTGAGCGTCAAAACATAAACTAAAATCTGGTTTATGTGTTGCATCATGCCTATAGAACGTTATTTTAAAATAAAGGGAAATGCAGCATGAGCATAAGGCTCGGTGTCTTTTCTCTTTGCAGCACATAAACGCTAGCATGGAAATCATGAAAAGAATGGTTTCGCATGATGCACAATGCTGATTTTCATCTGTTTGTGCACTACATCGTTCACATTATGCACTATGCATAGTTCATGGCATCAACGGAAAAGCTCCTGGACTGCATAGCACTTGTTTTCTTAGGAATTTGACCCACAATTGAGAGTGTAAGGTTATCCCTTGTCGTTGGATAGAGGATCGGTTTCCTAAGGGAGTGTTAAGTAAGAAAACATGGTATATCTCCTGGAAACTTTCCAAATGAAGTGTGGAGTTTGTTCATTTGTGTTATATGTTGAGTAACGCATCAAGGGGCTAATCACTGTGATGTAGGAGAGCTACAGTGGGGCTGCGGTGTTTCTACCAAGAGGTTGCCTCCATGTATGTGATTATCGTGGCATTGCCAATGTGTATGGGTTCTCCCTCTGAGGAGTTTATAGAAAGGGAAACGTTGGACTACAAAATGATAAAAATTATAAACGCATAGATTAGGCTTTAGGATAGTTTGTCCTTTAGTAGTAGATAGACGCTCCTCATTCGTGAGGCCCTGAGGGTGTGTTTTTCTGTTATGAGCATGAGGTCGGGCTAGTGCCATAGCCAATGCCGGCCCATTTAAGGTCCCATCAGTGGTGCATCTGCCAGGAGCAGCCAACAAGTGGTGGTTCTCGAATCTAGGGTTATTAGGGACCAAAAAGTTGGTTTATGTCCTCTGACAAGGATCGTCAAGCCAAAATACAAAAAGCAGAACGTGCTAGAGGGCTAGATGACGGTTGGAGATTGTAAGTCGCTATTCTCCTCAAAGGAGTAGCCCGATACGCATAAGCGACAATGGTCTTAGTAACCCAACTACTGCACATAGTCCTTTGGGTGTGCAGGAGGAAGCGTAAGTTCCTCCTCTCTTCCACCAAGTCAACCCACATCAAGTGGTGGTGTGATCCCATCAATTCAAGCTCCTATTATGAATATGATTGTCGTCATGGCACAACCCATTGAATTCTTGCAGGGACGCCAGATCTACCAGCTTTAGGAGTTCCTTTGCCCATTTTTAATGGGTTAGCTGAAGAAGATGCGGAGTTTCACATTTGTGAATTCCAAAGATTAATGTTTAATTACCGTATCCAAGATGAGAGACATCTTATGATGTTCTTTAACATGACGTTAAAGGAAGGGCTGCGGTATGGTATCATAGCATAGAGACTGGGACCATAACCACAATTGATCAATTTTATGCAGCTTTCCGAGGAGAATATGCCCCTGAAAGAGGTGGCCAATACTGGTTGCATGTTTTGAATGTAACATGCCAAGACCCCCATGAGAATGTGAAAGCCTATGCCAAGAAGCTTAAGGAAGTGTTTCGTAAGTTACAAACTTACATTCCCATCCCACCGACTGCCCAATTGCAATACTTCTTGCATGGATTGGATTTCAATATTCAGGTACAATTGAGCAGTGTGGCTTTGGCTGATATAGACATCGCCATCGCGCAGGCAGAAGGAGTAGAAGCACGATTACAAACGGCCTACTCCTCTCGAATAAATCTTAATGTGGGTTTAGTACCTAGAGGTAATTTACCATTGACGAATGGAAGTCAAGGGATGCCTATGAATAACCCTAATGGGAGAGGAAGCATGGTTCAAAATGTACCTTTGCTGCCAGCTCCTCCAATGTGACCATGCCTATGGCAAGTCAGTTGGCTCCACCAAATGTTGGAGGCCAAGTTTCGAACCCTAATATTGTTCCTGTGAGTCAACAACCAATGCCCAATCAAATTGTTAGGCCAATGGAATGACGGATAGACAATCAAGCCTATGAGTCGAGTGCATCTAATGTCCTTGGCAAAGTTAAGGATATGATGAAGCACTACACCGACATGATTTCATAACAATATCGGCAAATAGCTGTTGATGTCAATTTCTTGAAGAAGTAGCAGAATCTGAAAGGGAGTCGATACCCTGAAGAGGGTGGACCCTCAAGATTCAACTGTAAGTGGTGTGGCGGATAACATTTCCCTAGACACTTTCCAAATGTTAAATGTGATATTTGTAGGAAGTCGGGCCACTTAGCCGCTACCTGTTGGAGTAAGATTAGTTCCCTCCAACAACGGAGTAAACAGCCAGGTCCAGTTAATCATAGAGCGCAAGGTAATAACCTGCAGCAAAATGATGGACCAAGACAAATATTGCAAAGGGGAAAGACCACTATAGAAGAGTTGCCACAAAGAAATGGAGTCAGCCTTATCGAGGCTGTACGTGTCAATGACGTTGAAACCTCTAACCTACAAGCCGTTACAAGAGGCCAAAAGGCTAAAGAGGTTGACAAAGATAATGCAAAACCGGTTGAGGGAAACCCTAAGCAAGGGAATAAGGGCACGCAAGTCCTGAATCCTGGCATAGAAGGGGGACCTCTAAGACCTATTGACAAGAAAGTTGATCCTAAGAAGGATGAGGAAGTGCCAAGAAAGAAGGCAAGAGCTAAAAAAGAAGCACCAAAGCCGGTCCCGAGATCAAAAGAAAGGATGGTTTGGCGAGAAAAGAGAGCTTTGGCTACCTATCATGATTTTGATTTAGCAAGTTCTCTTTGCGAAGTCAAACCAGATGTAAACCTCTTACAGTTGATTAAATTATCTCCATGAGTACGCAAGGAATTCAACAAGATCCTGCGTATTGGGTATATTGTAGAACCTTTGGGCATAGCATGAGTAGGGGAATATTGGTTTGATCATGCTGAAAAGAATTGCCCTAGGGTTCCAGCATACGTGGATGGAATAATAGTAGATCATGCCATCATAGACTCTGGGTCCTCCGTCAATATCATGAGTTCAGAGTTGATGGAGAGGTTGGGTCTAGGCATCCAAAAAGATAGCTCCACCCTTCTTAGAATGGCTGATGATAGTCTAAGGCAACCAGAAGGTTGTGTTACTAAAGTCCATGTTACAGTTGTAAGTGCAAAATGCTTCTTGGACTTTAGGGTGATAAGATTTGCAAGACGTCCTAGCTATCGAGTCTTTCTAGGTAGGCCTTGGATCTTATGAATAGATTGCCCAGTCGATATACCCGCCAGTCGAGTGGTTCTAGGTAGAGGTGCTAATCGAGTAATAGTCGATGCTTATCCTGAGTCTCCTCAGAGTGAGAGAGCTCCTTTATCCTCTACTGAATTAGAAACAGCAAATGACCCATCTAGTAGTGAGACATCATCCAGTGATGATTCTAAAGAGGGGTCCACTATATAGAGGATATTTATCAAATAACTCTAAATGAGCCGATAGAGCCGCGAGATAGGATAAGAGACCCGGATGTGATTGAGTTGGACCTTGGCACGCCGAATGATTCGCGGCCAATTAAATTATGTTCCATACTCAGTTTAACAGAAAGGGAGGACTATGTGTCCTTGATTCAGGAATTCCGCGATATCTTTGCTTGGAGTTACGACGAGCTGAGAGGTATTCCTCCCAGCTTGGCTATTCATACTATTCATGTAAAAGAAGGCAGTCGTCCTGTGCATTAGAAAGTAAGGCGTATGTCTTTTGAATTGAGGGATGGGTTGTTTAAGGAGTTATAGAAGTTATGGAAAGCTGGTTTAATCTTCCCTATATAGCACACAGAATGGTGTTCACTAGTTGTCATCAGGAAGAAGAAAAACAACCAGATCCGACTATGTGTAGATTTTAGAGAGCTGAATAGGCAGACAGTTAAGGATTACTACCTGTTGCCATTTATTGACCAGATTTTGGATCAATTAGCGGGTAGGAAAATATATTAGTTTATGGATTGCTTTGCGGGTTACAACTAGATGGCAATCGCAGAAGCGGACAAGTTAAAAATGACTTTCATTACTGTCTTTGGTACTTTTGCATACCATGTGATGGCCTTTGGTTTGTGCAATGCACCTAGATCATGGCAACGAACAACAGACAAGACCTTTTGTGACATCTCCCCAGACGAGTTGAAAGTATTTATCGATGACCTGGGGGCAATCACTATAAGGGAAAGGATGTTGATCATCTTAAGAAAGTGTTTTGAGCACTGTAGACAATTTTTTATCGCTCTTAGCCCACGGAAGTGTGTTTTGGAGTGCCTTATGGGCTATTGCTAGGCCATGTGGTCAGCTCAGTAGAAATCGCAACAGACCCTGAAAAGATCAAGGTTATAGTTGCTATAAATCCACCACGCACTCCGAAAGAGGTACATAGCTTTCTATTATCGATAGGATACTATCGGAGGTTTATAAATGCCTTGGCAAAAAGGACGTTGCCATTAACAAACTTGTTATCCTTTAGCTATCTATTTGTATGGAGCGACCCTTGTAAGGTAGCTTTCGAGGATGTGAAACAGGAGCTAGTAAAAGCACCAGTTTTAAAAGCACCCAAAAGAGGCAAGGTATTTTACATATTTTCAGTAGCCACCGCGTTATTGTTTAGCCCAAATCTGGGAGGAAAAGTGGTATCATCCGATAGCCTTTGCTAGTTGGAAATTGGGCATATCAAAAATTAACTACACCTATATGGAGAAGTTGTGCGTTGCGATGGTCTTTGCGACTAAAAATTTCAGGCACTACATCCTCTATGAGAATGTATTTTTCTATACGAAGGCGGAAGGGCTTAGATTTCTTATAAACAAGTTGCAACCGCCTGATCGTCTGGCAAAGTGGTTAATCACTTTGCAAGAGTTCGATTATGAGATTAAGAGTAAGCCATCGAGGTTTTAGGGTATTATGGAATGCCTTGTGGATTTCGGGGATCCGAAAGAGATTTTGGCTAAAGGAAGTGATATTGAAGAAATGTTTAAAATTGATACAGCTTCTATCCCATCTTGGTACGCTGCTATCATGCATTATCTATCAACAAGAGAGACCAGAGCTGGTTTCTCCAAATCTGAAAAGAAGAAAATCAGACAACAGGCTTTGAAGTTTTCCTTGATCGCAGAAACACTATATCGGCAGGGTGTTGATGATATCTATCACTGATGTGTGATGCCTGACGAGGTTCCTTTCATCTTGGAAGAGTGCCATGACTCTGCATGTGGAGGGCACTTCGTTGGATGGTTGAGGGCACAAAAAGCTTTAAGAGCTGGATATTGGTGGCCATCCATCTTCCAAGATTCCTTTGAGTATGTTGAGAGATTTGATACCTGTCAAATACATGACAGCAAAGAAAACAAGAAACGTCCACTTACGCCATCATGGCTATCCTTCCATTTGAGAAGTGGGGTATTGATTTTGTGGGTCCTATCACCCCATCGTCTACTACTCAGAAGAGGTACATTATAGTAGCAAACTGATTATTTTACAAAATGGTCAGAAGTGTCAATGACGAGGTAGGACAATGGAAAAGAGACTCAAGTTTTCTTTTAGAGCAGATTATCTGCCGTTATGGTCCACCGAGAAGGAATTAGTGTCAGACCGTGGAACCCACTTTTTGAATAAAGTGATCAAAAGCCTGACTGAAGCTTGGCAAATCAAGCTTAACAAAACGACCCCCTATAATCCGCAAGCCAATAGGCAAGTCGAAAGTACTAATAAGCGGCTTGTGGGTATCTTGTCCAAAATAGTCTCTGAGAAGAAAAGAGACTGGGACAGGAAGTTGTATGTGGCAGTATGAGCGTACAATACAGCGTTCAAGCGAGCTACCGGCCATACTCCATTTAAGTTAGTGTATGGGGAAGAGTGTGTGTTACCCCTTGAAATCGAGTTGCCAACCATACGGTTTGCAATTAACCACTCTTTGGGAGATGAGGATTCTCTCTTTGAACGTTTCACGACCATAGCCCACTTGGATGAGCTGAAGTTGTAGAGTTTATTACACCAGGAGATAGCTAAACATCGGATGAAGTAGTTGCACGACCTTAAAGCAAAGAAGTATACCTTTAAAAAAGGGCAATTAGCTCTGTACTACGATGCACGTAGGGAGCTGTTTCCAGGGAAGCTGGAACCTTGATGGGATGGCCCCTACAAGATTGTTAGGATAGGGAAATATAGGTCTACGACTCTACTAGCTGATTTGTAGGGAGTAGAGTTTAAAAATAAGATTAATCTTAATAAGATTAAACCTTATTATTTCTGAGTATGCTAACACGAAGAAATGTATTGCAGGTCCATGCTAGGGCTGATTTGAGACCTGCAAAAGAGCTTAAAGCTGGTTGATGGAGCGGTTAATTCCAACACAATGCTCACCCTACCCCCTGACAAAACCAAGGCATGATATCCACAAGGAGTAGGCCTAGCATAATCTAATAGAAAGTTTGAAGCTAGTCACTAACCCACTGCTCCAACATGGCCAGACTAAAAAGAACTATCAAAGAGGTTGCCCTAAGTGGTGGTCTGAACTACCTGCCGAATTAAGGACAACATAACCAAAAGCTCCTACTAGGCAAGGACTCCTATAGCCTGATCAAGAGGTATTTTTCTTTAGCACATTTCTTCTTTTAGGTTTTTTTTCCATACTCGGGCATGTAAAAAGGAGGGAGCTAAGCGTAGTGACCCAAGGAGAACAGGGCATCGGCCTCACGTCCTCTCTCGGTACCCAAGAACCTACCAAGCCCTCGCAAGGTGACACTTAATCCTTTTCTAACGCTCACTTTTATTTTTTCTCCAACCTTCCTTAATTTCTTCTTGTCTAGCGAGACGCCACCCCTAGGAAGACAAGGCATCGGCCCCGAGTCTGGCTCGTCCCTAGGAACCTACCAAGGCCTTCGCAAGGCAATGATAATTGCTTATAAATTTTCTTTCTTTTCTTTTCTATTTTTATAGGGGGTTACCTTTTTACACACCTTTGTGTAGATTTATTTTCCTTAAAATATTCAGGGTTTCTTTGCTTTCTATCATCATCATTTTCCTTTTAGCAAGCTTCTCTAATTGCCTCACCACTAACAACAACTCCTAGAACGACTGCCTAGCAGGATAGCAGAACAGGGCCACTAGAACTGCCTTCTAAAATAGGTCTTTTGATGCCTGGCAGTGTCTTTACAGGAGGCAACGACTACTCAAACCTCCCTCAAACATACCTAACCTAACCCTGGGACTTCATGCCTTGGACGTCGGTCCCCAACAAGAAAAGAAAATCCTCCAACAAGTACACTAACACATATAGCAGAAAACACGGTACTCATAAATGAGAGATATCACTTGGATAGGGCCACAAAAAGCTTCCACGCAGCAAAAGGCTCCTTCCAAGCTCTTCTTTGAACTTGTCTAGCACAAGACAAAAACAAGAAACCATTAACCGCACCTGTACTATGCACCTGTACTAAACAGACAACTGGCCCTCTTGGCCTAATGAAATAAATCACTTCACTACAAAAACTTATCAGCCCTCTTGGCCTAACGAAATAAAACAGAATAGCACCTACACACCCCTCCCTGAAATAGTATAGATATACAATAATAGGCTCCTTTCCAAGGAGGAAAAAACCAGGGCTCGTAGCCCTAAACTAAATGCATAAGGTTATGACCCATCCTTCCTGCATATATAGCAAGAGGTGTACGCATAACATGTTGTCTAATCAGCCTATGGGTCCAGGATAACAACGGTAGATTGGTCTCGGCTACTCTTTGTATCACCCATATCAACCATCGTCTGCCATATATTGCATGCTCTGATAACATTCCCCACAAGCGGTCGGGTCCTGTTTCATTATTGATAACAATGTCCAAACTAGGACCACAGTTAAAGAAAAGGTATTCTTCATAAGCAAGATTTGCCAGTGAATCCGCAAACTGATTCTAGTAACGTGGAATCAGCTGAAAAGACACTCTCTCAAACTCCTCAAGTAGGGTCATGGTAGTGCGATGATACATACAAAGGATGGGATTCCGCACTGTGTATGTCCCATCTAGCTGATTCAGGATCAACTGGGAATCCCTTTTTACTACAACCGACGAATACCACCTTCTTTGGCAATATGCAGTCCCATAATCAGGGCTTTATACTCCGCCATATTGTTAGTGAATCCTACCTTGAGATAAGCAGCTAACTTCATCGTGACTCTACATCGGGGATCTCGGATTACTACTCCAACACTTTCTTTTTTATTAGGGCCCCTGGATGCTCCGTCAAAATATAATGTGTACGTACATAATGGGTTTACACAGCTTGCCATCACGAACTCCTCTATTCGTAATTATGATAGTCAAAGTTTAGCATATTGAGAGGATGAACTGACAGCTCCATCCCACCTTCTTCATTGAACTCAACAGGGATACTTGTCAACAATCGTAAACAGTGATGGCAGAAGACTTTGATCTCCCACACAAAGGTTCCGTCTTCTTGCTCAATCACTTTGTATCCTTTGCTCCACCAGATAAGTTTCCCCTGATGGTATCTCTGCTCCAGATATGGGTGCTCCAAATAAGGAATTAACCGCCGCATCAACCAGCTTTAAGCTATTTTCTAGGTCTCAAATCATCCCTAGCATGGACCTGCAATGCATTTTCCTGTATTAGCACACTTAGAAATAATAAGGTTTAATCTTATTAAGATTAAGCTTATTTTTAAATTCTACTCCTTGCAAATTAGCTAGTAGAGCTGTAGACCTATTTTTCCCTATCTTGACAATCTTGCAGGGGCTATCCCATCTAGGTTCCAGCTTTCCTGGAAACAGCTCCCCATGCACATCGTAGTATAGAACTCCGACATTTTGCAACTGCTTCATCCGACGTTTAGCTACCTCCTGGTGTAATAAGCTCTGCAATTTCAGCTCATCCAGGTGGGCTATGGTCGTAAAACGTTCAAAAAGGAAATCCTCATCTTCCAAAGAGTGGTTAATTGCAAACTGTATGGTTGGCAACTCGATTTTGAGGGGTAATACACACTCTTCCCCATAAACTAATTTAAATGGAGTATGGCCGGTAGCTCACTTGAACATTGTATTGTACGCCCATACTGCCACATACAACTTCCTGACCCAATCTCGTTTCTTCTCAAAGACTATCTTAGACAAGATACCCACAAGCTGCTTATTAGTACTTTCGACTTGCCCATTTGCTTGCGGATTATAAGGGATCGTTTTATTATTCTTGATTTGCCAAGCTTCAGTCAAGATTTTGATCACTTTATTCAAAAAGTGGGTTCCACGGTCCGACACTAGTTCCTTTGGTGGACCAAAACGGCAGATAATCTGCTCTAAAAGGAAACTTGCAGTCTCTTTTGCATTGTCCTGCCTCGTCACCCGCGCTTCTGATCATTTTGTAAAATAATCAGTTGCTACTATGATGTACCTCTTCTGGGTAGTAGACGACAGGGTGATAGGACCCACAAAATCAATGCCCCACTTCTCAAATGGAAGGATAGCCATGATAGGCGTAAGTGGATGTTTCCTATTCTCTCTGTTGTCATGTCTTTGATAGGTATCACATCTCTTAAAATACTCAAAGGAATCTTGGAAGATGGACGGCCACCAATATCTGGCTCTTAAAGCTTTCTGTGCCGTCAACCGTCCCGCGAAGTGCCCTCCACATGCAGAATCATGGCACTCTTCCAAGATGAAAGGAGCCTCATCAGGCATCACACATTAGCGATAGATATCATCAACTCCCTGCCGATATAGTGTCCCTGCGATCAAGGAAAACTTCAAAGCCTGTTATTTGATTTTCCTCTTTTCTGATTTTGACAAACCAGCTCCAGTCTCTCCTGTTGATAGATAATGCATAGTAGCAGCATACCAAGATGGGATAGAAGCTGTATCAATTTTAAACATTTCTTCAATATCACTTCCTCCAACCAAAGTCTCTTTCGGATCCCAGAAATCCACAAGGCATTCCACAATACCCTGCAACCTCGGTGGCTTACTCTTAATCTCATAATGAAACTCCTGCAAAGTGATTAACCACTTTGTCAGACGATCAGGTGGTTGCAACTTGTTCATAAGCAATCTAAGCCCTTCCGCCTTCGTATAGAAAACAACCTTCTCATAGAGGATGTAGTGCCTGAATTTCTTAGTCCCAAAGACCATCGCAAGACACAAATTCTCCATGTAGGTGTAGTTAATTTTTTATATGCCCAATTTTTGACAAGCAAAAGCTATCGGATGATACCACTTTTCCTCCTAGATTTGGGCTAAACAGCAGCTGATACTATGCATGGTGGCTGTTGAAAATATATAAAATACTTCACCTCTTTTAGGTGCTTTTAAAACTGGTGCTTTTACTAGCTCCTGTTTCACATCCTCGAAAGCTACCTTACAAGGGTCACTCCATTCAAATAGACAGCTAAAGGATAATAAATTCGTTAATGGCAACGTCCTTTCTGCCAAGGCATTTATAAACCTCCGATAGTACCCTATCGATGACAGAAAGCTATGTACCTCTTTCGAAATGCGTGGTGGACTCATAGCAACTATAACCTTGATCTTTTCAGGGTCAGTGCGATTCCTACTGAGCTGACCATATGGCCTAGCAATAGTCCATAAGGCACTCCAAAGACACACTTCCGTGGGTTAAGAGCGATACAAAATTGTCTGCAGTGCTCAAAACACCTTCTCAAAATAATCAACATCCTTTCCCTCATAGTGGCTGCCCCCAAGTCATCGATAAATATTTTCAACTCATCTGGGGAGATTTCACCAAAGGTCTTTTCTGTTGTTCGTTGCCATGATCCAGGTGCATTGCATAAACCAAAGGCCATCACATGGTACGCAAAAGTACCAAAGATAGTAATAAAAGTTGTTTTCAACTTGTCCTCTTCTGCAATTGCCATCTGGTTATAACCTACAAAGCAGTCCATGAATGAATATATTTCCCTACCCACTAATTGATCCAAAATCTGGTCAATAAATGGAAGCAGGTAGTAATCCTTAACCGTCTGCTTATTTAGCTCTCTAAAATCTACACAGATCTGGTTGTTTTTCTTCTTTCTGATAACAACTGGTGAACACCATTCTGTGTGTTGTACAGGGAAGACTAACCCAGCTTTCCATAACTTCTGTAACTCCTCAAACAGCCCGTCCCTCAATTCAAAAGGCATACGCCTTACTTTCTCATGCACAGGATGACTGCCTTCTTTTACAGGAATAGTATGAACAACCAGGCTGGGAGGAATGCCTCTCAGCTCATCGTAACTCCAAGCAAAGATATCGCAGAATTCTTGAATCAAGGACACATAGTCCTCCCTTTTTGTTGAATTGAGTATGGAACCTAATTTAATTGGTTGTGAATCATTTGGCGTGCCAAGGTCCAACTCAATTACATCCGCGTCTCTTATCCTATCTTGCGGCTCTATCGGCTCATTTAGAGTGATCTGATAAATATCCTCTGTAGTGGACCCCTCTTTGGATTCATCGTTGGATGATGTCTCACTACCAGATGGATCATCTAATGTTTCTAATTCAGTAGAGGATAAAGGAGCTCTCTCACTCTGAGGAGACTCAGGGTAAGCATCAACTATTACTTGATTAGCACCTCTACCTAGAACCACTCGACCGGCGGGTATATCAACTTGACAGTCGGTTCGTAAGATCCAAGGCCTACCTAGTAAAACTCGATAGCTAGGACATCCTGCAAATCTTATCACCCTAAATTCCAAGAAGCATTTCACACTTGCAACTGTAACATGGACTTTAGTAATGCAACCTTCTGGTTGTCTTAGACTATCATCAACCATTCTAAGAAGGGTGGAGTTGTCTTTTTGGATGCCTAGACCCAACCTCTCCATTAACTCTGAACTCGTGATATTGACGGAGGATCCAGTGTCTACAATAGCATGTTCCACTAATATTCCATCCACATATGCTGGAACCCTAGGGCAATTCTTTTCTGCATGATCAAACCAATCTTCCCCTACTCATCCTATGCCCAAAGGTTCTATAATATACCCAATATGCAAGATCTTCTTGAATTCCTTGTGTACTCCTGGAGATAATTTAATCAACTGTAAGAGGTTTACATCTGGTTTGACTTCGCAAAGAGAACTTGCTAAATCAAAATCATGATAGGTAGCCAAAGCTCTCTTTTCTCGCCAAACCATTATTTCTTTTGGTCTCGGGACTGGCTTTGGTGCCTTTCTTTTAGCTCTTGCCTTCTTTCTTGGAACTTCCTCATCCTTCTTAGGATTGAATTTTTTGTCAACAGGCCTTAGAGGTCCACCTTCCACACCAGGATTCTGGACTTGCGTCCCTTTATCCCCTTGCTTAGGGTTTCTCTCAACTAGTTTTGCATTATCTTTGTCAACCTCTTTAGCCTTTTGGCCTCTTGTCACGGCTCTTAGGTTAGAGGTTTCAGTGTCATTGACGTATACAGCCTCAATAACGCTGACTCCATTGCCTTGTGGCAACTCTTTTATAGTGGTCTTTCCCCTTTGCAGTATTTGTCTTGGTCCTTCTTTTTCCTGCAGGTTATTACCTTGCGCTCTATGATTAACTGGACCTAGATGTTTACTCCCTTGTTGGAGGGAACTAATCTTACTCCAACAGGTAGCAGCTAAGCGGCCCGACTTCCCACAAATATCACATTTAACATTTGGACAGTTCCTAGGGAAATGTTGTCCGCCACACCACTTATAGTTGAATCTTGAGGGGCCACCCTCTTCGGGGCATCGACTCCCTATCAAATTCTGCTGCTTCTTCAAGAAATTGATGTCAACAGCTATTTGTCGATATTGTTCAGAAATCATATCAGTGTAATGCTTCATCATATCCTTAACTTTGCCAAGGACATTAGATGCACTCGACTCATAGCCTCGATTGTCTATCCGTCGATAATTTGATTGGGCACTGGTTGTTGACTCACAGGAACAACATTAGGGTTCAAAACTTGGCCTCCAACATTTGGTGGAGCCAACTGACTTGCCATAGGCATAGTCACACTAGGAGGAGCTGGCAGCAAAGGTACATTCTGAACCATGCTTCCTCTCCCATTAGGGTTAGTCATAGGCATCCCTTGACTTCCATTCGTCAATGGTAGATTGCCTCCAGGTACTAAACCCGCATTAACATTTATTCGAGAGGATTAGGCCATTTGTAATCCTGCTTCTACTCCTTCTGTCCGCGCAATGGAGGTATTTATACCGGCCAAAGCCACACTGCTCAATTGTACCTGAATATTAAAATCCAATCCATGCAAGAAGTATTGCAATTGGGCAGCTGGCGGAATGGGAATGTAAGTTTGTAACTTACGAAACACTTCCTTAAGCTTCTTGGCATAGGCTTTCACATTCTCATGGGGGTCTTGGCGTGTTACATTCAAGACACGCAACCAGTATTTGCCACCTCTTTCAAGGGCATACTCTTCTCGGAAAGCTGCATAAAATTGGTCAATTGTGGTTATGGTTCCAGACTCTATGTTGTGATACCATACCGCAACCCTTCCTTTTAACGTCATGTTAAGGAACATCATAAGATGTCCCTCATCTTGGATGCGATAATTAAACATTAATCTTTGGAATTCACAAATGTGAAACTCCGCATCTTCTTCGACTAACCCATGAGGGAGAACCCATACACATTGGCAATGCCACAATCACATACATGGAGGCAACTTGGCCCCACTACAGCTCTCCTACATCGCAAGGATTGGCCCCTTGATGCGCTGCTCAACATATAACACAAACGAACACAAAATCCTCTCTTTCATATTTCTCGTATTTCCAGGAGATATACAATGTGTCCTTACTTAACAGTCCCTTAGGAAACCACCCCTCTATCCTACGGCAAGGGATAACCTTACACTCTCAATCGTGGGTCAAATTCCTAAGAAAACAATTGCTATGCGGTCCAGGAGCTTTTCCTTTGATACCATGAAATATGCATAGTGCATAATGTGAATGTTTTAGTGCACAAACATAAGAAATTTAGCATTGTGCATCGTGCGAAACCAATCTTTCCATGATTCCCATGCTAACGTTTATATACTACAAAGAGAAAAGACACCGAGCCTTACGCTCATGCTGCCTTTCTCTTTATTTTAAAACAACGGCCTATAGACATGATGCAACACATAAATCAGATTTTAATTCATATTTTCACGCTCAACCTTCCCTCTCACCCTACCATTTAATATTTTGCATTCGTTGATAGGTGAAAATGTCGTTTTATGTGTATTTCCTTACAAAGAAAGCGATAAACACGAATGAAAACATAGAAATGAGGGTGAACCAAGGCCAACCTTGTGCTCTACCTTCATTATACATTGCACAAATACACATGTAATTTTTTGGAATTTTTCTTTTATCGTTTCCTAATTTTCTTCCATTTAAAACCCATTTTTCACCATTTCTTGGTATTTTTCCTCTATTTTCTTCAATAAAAATTGACTAGAAATTAAGATTGATTATGGGCTATGGCCCTCAGGTTCCTTGATAGCAAAATTTTAGGTTTTTGTAGATAATATGTCTCATATTTTCCATATATTTTGCAAAAATTTCCATTTTACCCCTTAAACGCGTGTTTTACAGGTTTTATTACATTAATTTCAACCATATTACTTATGATTTTCTGATTTTCTGATTACAAACTATTGAAACTCATAGCAAACAACATCATGATGCATAATCAGCCCATGGGAACAATGTTTCATCAATCCAATAGCATAAAAACTCATTTTTTCTTCATAAAAAATGAATTACCGCTTAGGCTTCATGTCTCGGAATCTCGGTTTTGCTACGGGACTGCGGGTTAGCCCTCATTGAATGTCCAGTATCTTCACAATCAGCAATCTTCATACATTGATTCGGAAGCAATTCCGTCCCAATCGGAGAAGCTTTCCTTCACCATTCTTCATTTTTCTCTTGCACATAAGAACAGCCCCTTAGGGGAGAGAGAGGGAGGAGAGAGAAAGAATAGAATCAAAATTCTTCATTCAGGCCACCATTGGACGGGCGAAGGATGGCAATATGCTCAGCCCACAGGGAGGAATCAAGGGCCAATATCTGCTCCATGGGTTGTATCCATCATCCATCAAGAAGGGGTGCAATTTTCGGGCACATCCTGGCATCTTCTTCCTCACGTTTTTTCATCACTTCTCTCTCCACGTTTTGGTGTTGCATAAAATGCTCCTCGACCCCAAAGGTCACTACCCACTTTGGCAAAAAACAAGTCCACCTTTTTAAATCTTGCCCATCTTATGGCCATTTTCCCGTCCGGTATCCGATTCGAGTGCTATAATTTTCTGCGCATCCGGCTTGATATCTGGCACTAAATGGCAACTCCTGACAACCCACATAGTAGTCTGAAAAATTATCAAAAATCAACAAGTGTCGCTCAGACGCCTTTTAAGAGTCGTATTTCACTTGGTGCTTAAAATCGTCCTAGTTGGAGCCGCCGCCTTCGATGTTGAATATTTTTTCCCTAAATTCCGAATTTTTTGGCAAATTTTAGGCACATCTCGGGCTCAAAACTCTACTCTCACCTTAGTTGCAGGATATTGGTAGCCAACCCTCCATAAGGATGCCTATGATTATACTGGTGTGATACTTGTCAGCAAATGGAAAAGCCTACCAAATCGAATGCCATGTCCATTATGAGAAATATGGACTCTCTTTTTTGCCCCTTAAGGGGTTTCTCTCACCTCTCTCTCTCTAAAAAGAGATTCCAAAATAATATTAGAATAAGAGATCTTCTGTAATCAAGTAAATCTTGTATTTGTATTTTCAATAGATTTCACCTATTATATTATTCTCAAACTGTAAGATAAGGTCATTTTTTCTCAAAATCCTCATAACTAAAAAAATACAACTGTGGCATCATTGTGGGAAAAAGGGCCATATCAGACCACAGTGTCATGAGTTGCGCAACGAGAAGCGCAAGGATAAGGGCAAAGAGAAAGTGCAGGAGAAGTCCTCTGATCGCAACATAGTACCTACGAAGTCCAGCGTCAAGATTGAAGAAATTAATGTCATGCAGACCGAGGATTTCGATGGTTGAGTTCATACTTGCAGCTAGTTCTTTTGATGCTTCACACTTGACTGAGACACCTAGTATGTATGCACATTGCTGGTTATTGGATTCAGGTGCATCCTTCCATGTAATGCCTTACCATGAGTGGTTTCACTCTTACGACTCTTTAATACCCTCATGACTTTTCAACATGAAAATATATTAGAATCATTCTTATCCTTGCTTCTTAAAAGGGCGGAAGTTAAAAAACGAGATAAAATGACGTGCACATCATATTTTAAGATTATTTTTTACCCAGAGACACCTTTTTGATTCGAGTGTTTCCTTGTAAATTTTTATCATTTTTGGACAAGTATATGCCTATTTCTGGGCATTTCTTCATTCCCTCTCAAAGCTCTAGTTTTGTCCGAAATTTTGTGTACTCTTCTCCTTCCCTCCAAAATATGGTTTCTTGCATACAAACTATTTTTGAAGCAACACTTGGTACTATCTACAATACTCACTACCCTACTACAAGCAATCTCAAGAGTGGTTTTGATAGCATTTGCTCAAATCAAATAATATCTATCTACAATAGTCTCTACCCTGCTACAAGCTATCTCCCTCTTCAGGTACTCTGCTATAAGATATCTTCCTCTTCAACACTCTATACTACAAGCAATCAAGTGATAATGGAGGTATCTTTATATTTTTAATCTCTGTGATGTTATTATTATTCATAGTTGTTGTTTAATCCTTAAGTGTCAATTCATAGAGAGAGAGAGAGAGAGAGAGAGAGAGAGAGAGAGAAAGGGAGAAGGGGGGAAGAGAGAGGACTATGTGAGATGAACTAAGAAAATAAGTGATAGAGTGACAGAGAGTAAATTAGGGTAGAAGATAAGATGATGTTATTTTTCTCACTAGCGAAGCTCTTGTATAAATGTGTTAAAATAACTTTGATCAAATTTTCTTGATGGAGAGAGAGAGAGAGAGAGAGAATATTTTGGATAGAACAGAAGATAAGATTGGATACTTATTAGAGGTAGATTAAAAGCTAAGATTACATGTAGATTAGGGATTGATTAGGATCTATCATGATTGAAATCAAGAGAAAGAGACAAGATCCAACTAGGTAAAAAATAACACATATATAGTGAATCAAAGGGGTGTAATTGTGTGATTTGAGCTAGTCCAGAATTAGCTGCATGCTACTGGATTGATGCTCACCTACAGCTCCTAGATATTTAGACATTCTTGCTATTGATAAAAAAATTGGCATCAACTCCTTAGCTTACTATTAATCAAAGGGGTGTAATTGTGTAATGTTAAAATTGGTATATATTTTTATTTATAGATGCAGGCGCAGGACATACCAAGAGAAAGACATATATTCACTTTCAATTGGAGGATGAATATGCACCAATGTTCAAAAGAACTATAGAAAGGGATGATGCAATAAGATACAAGATGCAACAAGAAAGAAATATAGGGAAAAAAACGTGGATCTTTGGGTTGATGGGTGCACTTATCCACCCAATCCATTCACTCAAAGGCCACCACAATTTGAAGAGCTTACATCATTTGTAAAGTTTGTTTGTGAAGGTAATGAAGGATTGTATGGATACACATACAGACTCGTCACACAAGGATTAGTAGGGGTTCATCAAGCCTTGACAAATATGCATACAAGATTACAAGGGAATATGCAGTGTTTGATGGAAAAGATGAAAAATGATAGATTATTGAGACTGAGAAGGATAGGGAGAACCAGAGCCTACAACAAGCAATGTATGTCATTGAAGATGCTATACAGGCTACACACGTGCAAAATATGGAGTTACATTCTAAAGTTATGGAATTTGAGAAGAAGAATCGAAACATAAAGAGGAAGCTCACAAAAACTTTGGAGATTGGGCCCACTTTAAAAACCAAAGAAGCACGTCGGCGCATCCAATTAGTTGAATCAGTTCACCAACTAGCCAAAGGAAGTGAACAATATTATAGATGAATATATGCTCAATCTATTATAATGATAAATATGTTCCCTCATGCAGAGAATGATAATATTGCCAAAGTTCTAAGCAAGGATATGGTCAAAAATGCATTGGAAAATCGTAAATTCAGGGACATTGTAGATGGTGTTGCAAGTGAACATCTTAGGGATGTGAGCAACTTGTTTATTGCTACGGATGCTCAGGGATTATGTGACAAGGTGGGAATGAGTTCTCAGTCATATAGTATGCTCTATCAACATTTGGATACATGATTTAAGCAAGTCTTCAAAACTAAGCGAGTAATGTCTCTACCAAAACCATTTCACTTGAAAAAGGCTCAAAAACAACTAAATGAGAAAGTTTTAGAACTAATTGGTGAGCCAACGCATCTCAAAAATACACACATATTGAAGTATGGTTCCAAAGAAGTTACATTTGTATTGAATGCATCCAACAACTTTGTATTGGATGTATGTAGGGTTCAGATTGCTATGGTCAAGTTCTACAATATGTCTATGGAAGAATGTAGAGGCAAGCATCAAGTTTGTCCTCAAACTTGATGAGAGTGAGATTATTAACGGGCAAAAACTTGAACATGTGAGTATAACACTATGAATCGAGCATTGGATCCCAATATCGATGAAAACCATCATTTATACTTTAGTGTACAATCAAAGAATGAAATATGGTGGCTTGCAGTAATTGACGTACAAAAAGAGGACCATAAGTACTTAAAGTTTTTTTAAACCTCACTAATATACCCAGTGTTATTCAACAACAAAATAATGGAGTAATTTTACACATTGAGGGGTTGGGGACTATCAAGTTGAATGGCATCTTGTAGTAGGCGATTTAAAAATATTGAAGTGTTTGTTTGGCTTATCAAACGCAGCGAATGCAAAATTTTCATACATATACTGTATGCAAACTAGGAAGAAAGGAAAAGATGGAAAGAAAGAATGGCTTGTTAAGGCAGGACAACAAGGTGCTCCAACACGTGATCAAAAAGTCATGAGAGATGGAATGCTCATTCCAGTGGATCCAAACTGGCACCCTATTTTGAAAATACCACTAACAAGGGTTCACTTTTGCACATTGCATTATTTGGTTAGAATAATTGAGAAGCTAGTATATGAATATATATGCTTTGCATACAAGATCCAGCTTGTGTCATAAGCTGATGCTACATGCAAGAAGATAGAACAAGTCCTCTCTGAAGTTGGATTGCACTGGGGCCAAGTAGAAATAAAAAAGGACGAGAAAAAATCGGGAAAGAGTAGAAATATACCTTGTAAACCATGCTTTGGTGGACCTAAGGCTAGGAAGATTATATCTCCACCTCGAGATGAGGAAGGAAATATACTTGTAAACAACCAAAGAAGTATGAAGCATGGAAAAAGTTTCACCTTGTTGTTTTGGATTGGAGCAATGGGAGACAAACAAGGATTGCAAAGGTAGAAGTGTTGATACACCTAGATAGATTAGCAACTCTCTTACAAAAGTTGAGGTTTAGGGATGGTGATGCCAATACACTTAAAGAGATAGTTGCTAAATTTCATAAGTCCACGGTGGAGGCATGGACTACAAACAGTATAACACACTACATGGTCAGTATTGTCACCATTACAAAAAAATATCATCATTTCAAATTAGTTTTTGTTTCTAATCTCTCTTCTTGTGCAACATATACTTGAAGCACATGGTCCCTACTTTACAGTATGGTCAACTCAAGGCATGGAAGGATCTCATTGGCAAGCTCGTTTTGTTTTTCAAAAGGCAACTAATCATGGAGGTGGCATCAATGATTTCAATTCTACGAGGCAATTATTACAATGGTGGTATAGGAGATTAGAGATACGATATGAGGAAAAAGAAAAGAATTCCAAAACCCCTCAAGCATAATTTATAAGTAGGGAAATATATGAAGTGAGAAAAGAAAGATATGAAAAAAACACAACTAGACAACACCACATAGAATGGTTGGCAACCCAAGAGAGAGATGGCAAGAAATGGAGACCTAGATAAAGATAATACTTTTGATGCATTTAGAGTCCACGAGAGAGCATAGGTACCCAGGATATGACACATCAATACTCGTATCTTTAACATGAGATGTCTTGCAATTTTGTTTAAAATTTTGAAGGTTTGTCGCTATGTTTTTCAAAGTTGATTTCAAACTATGCTTTTTAATTTTAAAGTTCATTTACACCTAAAAGTTTCGTACTTAAGTCAAGTCTCTCCTTTCATTTTTTCCCATTACTTTTCACTCTACCTTCCACCTTTCTATTCTTCATCATCACAACCATGGCACCTTCCAAGCTTCCTATAAAGAAGGCACTTGCAAGAGCAAGAGCTCAACACTCTTCTGAATCTATTGAGTGTATTGTGAGTGACAAGGGTCCCTTGGTGGCCAACAACGATGGCCCTACTACAGCTAATATTGGTGGTGCTATTGTGTCCAACAGTGGTGGCCCTAGTGTAGTCAATAATGATGGTTCACTATTGTCCAGAAATGGTGGTCCACATGCTCCAGTTGGTAATACACGTCCTCCAACACATAAGAAGCAAAGATGGAGACCAAGCATAGTGTTGCACTACATGAGGTAAGGAAATTCTATAAGACTACCAACTTGATTATTCCTAAGGCACCATTCTCTAGGTTGGTGCAAGAAATACTGCAAGATCTGCAATTAGAGCATCATCACTAGTTCTTTTCAAGGAACCAGGCATGGAATGTGGGGCGATGGTCAAGCCAAGCCTTACTTGCTCTCCAAGAAGCAGCTGAAAGTTACTTGATTAATCTAATGGGTGATTATCAACTTTTAGCCATGCATGCCTGACGTATCACTATTAAGCCCATAGATATGGTTCTTGTTCGTAGGATCCACAACAACGATGCATTTAATCTTAATGTCAACAATATGCTTTGAGAAGTTACCTTGTGATTGGATCTATATTTTTAGCTCAGGTTTGGTTATAGATTGTAAGGAGCTTAATTTTGGTTTATCTTTCCAGTAGACCTTCAAGTATTTGATAGCAGTGGTCTACAAAATGGAGCTAAATTTTGCCTAGCTCTAGTTGTACTTGGTGCAATGCACTATCTACCGTGTATTTCATGGTTTCGTAATGCCAAATCTGATATTTGATATTCTATTTTGCCATGATTTGCATTGTGTGTATTTCCAAGTTTCTAATTTTGAAAGTAGTTTTGTTGAGGATAAATTCAATGTGCAATCATGCACACATCAATGATCAGTTGTACATGGGCCGATGCACTATATTTGTACTGTATTTAGTGGTTTGGCAACACTATATCCGATATGCGATATTCCATTTGACCCATGACTTATTTTTTGTGAAATTTTAAGTTTCCAATATTTCACGACGTTGTTTGGTGACAACACATTTAATATGCAATTGTGCACACTCCGTGTGGTGGTGAGTTTTTTTGTTATCAGTGAAGTATAATCCAATTAATGCATTTTCAAAAAATGATTGAACCATCAATTTTATAAATGAAAATCTCGTGAAACTTCACCCACATACCGGGCATCATAAAAACTCATGGATCTTAAAAAATTAGTCCCATCAAAAGTCTTTGGGACACCTGTTCAGAGGCTCACGTGTGGGGCCCCAGACGCCAGCCTTCAGACAGGTGTCCTAGAGACCTTTGATGAGGCCAAATTTTTTTTGGGTAGTTGATGTACCTTAGAGGAGTCCACAGGTAAAATTTCACATCAATCGGATCACTGGTCATATTTTTCCAAAGCCTGGATACATTAATTCAAGTTTAAGGGTTTTTTGAAAGTTTTGCTATAAGTTTAAA
This sequence comes from Lygodium microphyllum, assembly GCF_053477565.2. Lineage (NCBI taxonomy): Eukaryota > Viridiplantae > Streptophyta > Polypodiopsida > Schizaeales > Lygodiaceae > Lygodium > Lygodium microphyllum. The sequence goes on along the minus strand of NC_141146.1, from coordinate 106,008,734 downwards.
GTTTCACCCCATTTTACACATTTCACTTTTGAGTTTTGAGTTTTCTCTCCTAGAAGGCATGGCATGCACCAAGCAAGCAGCCCAAAGACACCCCCTAAAAACCCTATGCAAAGGCCACCTCCCCTAGCTCCACCACCACCACCATGCCAACATCGCAACCGTCAATGGAAGCCAAGCACAATGGCTCTTTGTGAGATCCACCATTACTAGAATACCACGTATCTCCTGATACCAAAGGCTCCATTCTAGAGGATAGTGCATGAGATTATGGATGGTATACTCATTGGTAAATTTTTACTTGAATCCGATAACATTACCTTCTCTGCATCATCTATCTACTGCTGTAATAGAGCATCCAGGTCTACTCCTGCAACTAGGCCACCCTCGTCTCTCTCTTAGGAAGGTACTGCGTAGTCGGTAGGTTGAGGTCCAACAATGATTTCTTGCAACCGCTCGAACTCCTCAATTGAGATCTCATACTGTGGTGCTACATTCTCAATTTTCTCTTACATGCTCACAATGGTAGAGATGTCATTGACATTCATGCCATCATATCGAGCCACCTCATCAACATGTACTGGCGCAACTTGTATATCAGAATCTATAAAATGATCAAGTGCAATACGCACCATGATACAAAATAGCTCTTCTTTCCTTAGCTCCTAAGTAAATATTCCACCCCCTCGATGATAATAGCATGGAGAGAAGCGAGGGGTGGCTCATCGCTTGTTGGTATCTCAATAGGGCAAAGAGGTGGGTGCACAATGGCTAAGCTTTGTGCTGCCTCTACTCTCCGATCGAGTGTGATCTCCTTAGGCTCCCTCTCAAAATACTCTAGCTGTGGCCGAGAGGATGTGTCGATGTCTTCCTCACTTTCCTCTAGCACCTCAATTCACAAAACATATATGGAAAATGCTTCATCATGCTCAATGAGATCCATCATGGCGTGGTCCTAGGATGAGGTGGGCACTGCTCTCACACAGAGATGTTGTCCCACATGCACGAGGGCTCGATTTATAACCTTTGCATGGCTTGATCGAGCATGTAAAATATATAAGAAATCTATAGGGACCCATCTAAGAGTAGAGTCTAGAGAATAGAGCAGGTGAGAGGGTTTGCCGCATCACAAAACAATGCCAATATACTAGAGCTAGGGTCTATGGTCGAAAGCGAACTCTCTAGACTCAAGGTCACGGAAAACCTAGCGTATATCTAGTCTCCTATGTGTGCACAGTGTGTGGAGCTAATCCATGCGGCGAAGGCGGGAGTGGTAGCCATGGCACACAAAAAGAGAAGGAGAGCACAAGTGTAGGGAAGTAGAGAATGAAAGTGAAAATGAGTTTGGAATTAGAGCTTTTATGTATCTAGGGGTTTTAAAAAAATGTTCTTTTTTAACCCTAAAGTTTCAAATTAAAACTCTTACCTTATTTTTTTTATTTCAATACTTTAAAGTAACTGTTAAAATTACTCATATAGACAAATGCTTCGTTCTACATTATTATATCCTCGAATATACTTGGATCACTGAGTATATTCAAATCCAACTACAAAAAATACCAAAAATCTTTAAGAAAAGAAATCTAAAAAACCTTCAAAATACCTTGGATCCAATTTAATATTTAATTTTAAAAAATAAGTAGAAGAGATGAGCTACAATATATCATTATGCAAAGATACTATTGCATAGATTATAAAACTCTAGCCTGTAATTTAATTATGATTTTAACTAGCACAATTGACTAATTACAGTATGTATTATCGCACGCTTGGATCATACTAAACTAAAATTATCTAAATTTAAAGTACTCAAAAGTTTTAAAAAAATTTATATTCGTTCTTTAAAATTTCTTTTACAATGATTCCACTATCTCAAGGATATGTGGAGAAGCACATTGTTAACATGTCATGGATTGCTCACTATGAATCCTAACTTTTCTATTATCTAACTTGAAATAAAAGTTGCACAGGGGCTCATTGCACATTAATTGAATTCCTTGTCTCAGAAAAGAAATGGGCCAATGGCTCTCTGCCACTAACCACAAAAGGATTATGACCATTCCACAAGATAACCACATCTATGAGAGCTGTATGTGTCTCATCTTGGGTATCTTGATCCAAGCTGGATCCAAGATGATCCACTCCCCTCGCAAAAGTCGCCATTGCTGTGAAGTGGAACACATGGCAAATCTAGTAAATCAAATCTCAATCATAACAAAGAATTTAGTAAAAAAATCTAATAAATCAAACATATCAACTATTAAATACAAACAATATTATAATACATAAAAGGATTTGAATAACTCAATAGATTGAGAAAGACAAGAGAAAAACACACGATTGGGCCAAATCTTCCCCATAGCAAAAGCCATGGTTTGCCATCCTTAATTATATATTATAGTTTTACATGGATATTTGCATATATATCTTACATATAATTATAAAGAAAGTATAAATATCAATTGAAATACAGAGTTTTAAAAGTCAAGAGGTATCCTGTAACATGCTGCAATTGCTGCAAAAAATTCTATGCTCTGAATCTTGACGTTTAGTTATCACCATCACATTTGGAGCATGCCAAAATCTCCAAAATGACTCTTGGAGCTCTGAATTTTGATTTCGGATAAGAGAGAAACGAAAAAACTAAGTTTTCACCATGTTTTCTTATTTTGCGCGTGATCATGTTGCTTTTATAAAGAAAGTTAGAAAAGCCTTCTAAACTTAACCACATTAAGAAAATAACAAGTATTCTATAAAGAAAGCTTATTTCAATAAAAACATATCTTAAATCTCATATTCTAAAATAATATATATTAAAAAAAATAAATAAATAGTACTAAGGACAATGATCTAATTATTACTAGAGAAGTTTAAACTTATAACTTACAAATAGAGTAATAGTTTTAATAACAAAATTTACGCTTGGACTTAAGCTAACGACCAGTGCTACCCAAAGCCACCGTTGCTGCCCGCTCTACACATCAACTTAAGCATTCACAATTGTTTATAAATAAAATAAACAAACAATAGTGAATACCTAGCAGTCTTTAGCTACAAAATAAATAAATAGGTTGGAACTCTATCCTAACCTTAATTTAATGCAAGTGCACTCTAAACTCATAAACGTCTATTAATTTAAATATGTATTTTGTGGAATCACCCACTGTGGAGTCACCCACATGCACATTAAATTAACATGATGCCCGAAAAGGACAGGCATCCTCGTTAACTTCTCACACAAGAAATCCACCTTGTGTACAAGCCTCAGAAAATAAATATAGTTTTACCAAATCCATCGCAAAACCTCATGAAATCCACTATGGAATTAAAAACTCACAGAATCCACCGTGGAATATGCCTCCTGGCATCATACCCCTGGGGTGGGATAGGCCAACAAAAGTGATTACCTCTAGCAGTCTTCAGCTACAAAATAAATAAATAGGTTGAAACTCTATCCTAACCTTAATTTAATACGAGTGCACTCTAAACTCATAAACATCCATTAATTTAAATATATATTTTACGAAATTACCCGTCGTGAGTCACCCACGTGCACATTAAATTAGCATGACACCCGAAAAGGATAGGCGTCCCCGTTAACTTCTCGCACAAGGAATCCACCTTGTGTACGAGCCCAGGCAAATAAATATAGTTTTACGAAATCCATCACAAAAACTCACAGAATCCACTGTGGAATAAAAAACTCACAGAATCCACCATGGTCTCATGGAATCCACCATGGAATATGCCTCCTGGCATCAGCCATCTTCTATATCAAAAGAGAATACATAGGGTTTGTCTAGTAATGAAATACATGTAATAAAGAAAAAAATTATGGTAAGTAAATGCAAATAACACAACAATTCATCTAAGCAAGGCCTATGTCAATTAAATCAAGGCATTCAAAGTAGTAAAAAATATTTACCTGAATGTGAGATCAAATTGGTTGACCCTGCACTCAATCGTCTCATCAAAATGTGTTCTTTTGACTTGCCAAGACTCACCCAATAGCTAACTCGTCCATTCTTTGAATGGACACTTGCATTGATAAGTAATCTTTGCTTTCTTGAGAATATCACATGAACCAAACAAATGTGCTAACAATGAGAATGGAATAAACCAACTAAGATGCACATCTTTGGAGCCTGTGGTGGGTTTCATAGTACCACTGATGTCAGATTTTATCATGGACTTACATGCTCCTGACAACTCCAAGCTACCAATCAACCATTCACCACTAGATAGTGGCGGCAATGGAACATGCTGCAATCTCTGGCTTTCTACTACATACAATGAATTATAAAAAAAGATATTTTGAGTTGCAAGTTGACTTGCAGACTTATTATCATAGATCAAAGAACCTATGTCTTCATGCCAAACATTCCATATTTTTCCATTCATGCAAAGTTGATGGATATAGAGTTGTCAGTAAAACAAGATTGAATTAGAACACTGCAAAGACTTTTAAAAACAACTGTGATGCAAAAGAATAAACAATGATAAAATTTAAAAACTTACTGTTTTGTTTATCATTTGCAATGTAGTTCTTGTCATGTACAGATATTTGTTTGTGCATATAAACATGTTGGATCAACACTTTTGTTACTGTACTTGTTCCATTGAACACTTTTCTAAACTCTAAAATTATACATTTCCAATGTTTACTAGGGTTTGCAACATCCTTACGCCTGACCTTGAAACTCCCTCGAGTACTTGGGTGTATCAAAATCCAATCCAACTTATAGTACTTATCACAAATCCAATTACCGACACTATCTTTCCTATTGAAGACCTCCACTCCAAGTATGTTACTGATGTTTTTTTCTCCGTGAAGACATCTATGATAACCAAATAGAAAAGTTACCTATCAATATATGTATAATTTGTAAATGTTCTCTCCAAATGAAATGAAATTTAAATGGAGCAATTTAAAAAAAACATTGTACCTGTAATTCTTTTCACAAAGAGAGATGTTGAACAAGAAGTTAACTTATAATAAGACCATTGTTCATTCATTGACAAATTCCTAGAGTAGAAAAACAAAAGAAATATCAAGTCAAAGCATACATATAACTTACATAAGCTTTGTCCAAATGAGTTGAAACTTAACCATTGAGCAACAGAAAAAAGTGACAATATATATGTGGCTCTCTTTGCAAAGAAGCCCAAAGATGTTGAAGAATTTGAGTTTTAAAAAATCATTATTCTCCACTCTCGAAGACTCTTGGAGTAAAAATCCAAAGGAAAACTCAGTATGCATATAGCTTGCATGCATTTTGTCCAAATGAGTTAAAATTTAACCATGGAGCAGTAAAAAAACAAGACAACATACATGTAACTTTGTTTACAAAGTTACAAGTAAGATGTTGAAGAAGAAGTTGAGTACCAAAACAAAAGAAATTACATGTCAGAGAATGCACATAACTTGCATAGGTTCTGTCCAAACGAGATAAAACTTTACCATAGAACACCCATGGAAGAGAACAATATACATGTAAAGTTTTGTGAAGAAAATCTTAGGGCTTTGGTAGAACAAGCTTTAATTTCATAAAACACGTGAAACCCACTTTGTGTTTGTGTAGAGGAAATGAAATTTCATAAGGTTACAAATAGGGAAAGAAAAAACGAGGCTATAAAATTTCGTCACGAAAGAAGAAGCTGGGAAAGAGATATGATAAATTTGAGTTCCTCCTAAGAAAGAGGGGGAAACTAGAAAGGGAAGAAATTAAAAGTCAAACATTAAAAAATAAGAAAATTAAAATTCGAGTCACAAACTTCCAAGAAGTGTCAGCTGTTAGATATGATCAATGCATATTCCCTGGAATATTCCCTAGCCGACTAGTGGAGGCTCATATGGTAGGTCGACCTAACGACCTTCGCAGGCTATAAAAGCTAAACCCATTCGTAGCCATCACTCACTCATCTTTCACCTAGTCAGAGTTGTTGTTCCAGCTAGCCTTAAGCTCTTCACCTATCTTCTGTCTAGATCGCCATCTAAGCTTCACACAGTGGAAGCGCACGGGTGGATAGAGCCATCTTTGTATCAGTTGTTTGGAGTTAAAGAATTTACTGATTCTCCTCTTATCTGTTGTGTACTCTCTATCTCTTTCTCAAATTCTGTTCGCTGCGCCGTGTAATATTTTACATGGTATCAGAGCCCAGGGGGCTCTAGAGATCGGAGAGCGTGCAAGAGGCAAAGGCTTCAACAGCAAAGAGAAACTATGTCAACTCCCGGAAGCGGTTCTAGCGCATCAGGAAGCGGTGCAGGAGGTGGTGCTGCTGTACCGGCTATTCAAACACTGAGGATTCGTCCACCAACCTTCAGCGAAGGCAAGTTAGATGGTATAAACTACACCTTGTGGAAGTTCAAAATTACAACTATCCTTGATTCTTATGAGCTTCTGGAGACTGTGCTAGGGACTGACGCAGAACCACAGCCTACTCCCGACCCATCAAATCCTAGTGTGATGATTCCTCCGAATGCAGATCTTCTACGAGCTTGGAAACGAAGGAATGCAGATGCATTGTGTGCCTTAGTTACAAGCTGTTCTGACAGTGTTTTGACTTTGATTCAGCATACAACCAAAGCGTCAGAAGCTTGGAATATACTAAGGAGTCAGTATGAAACACGAAACCAAACAAGGATTCAAAACTTGGAGAATCAACTAGCAGCGGAGAAGTTTGCTGAAGGAGAGACGGTTGAAGCATTCATCACTCGGATTAAGAATCTGCGCGACCAGATGGCTGGTGCTGGGATACAAAAGACTAGCGAAGAGCTAGCTCGGAGGTGTCTTCGGATTTGTCCACAAAAGTTTGATGGACTAGTAACTACCCTTAATACTCAGGTGAGACCTCAAGCTTTGACTTTTGAGGAGTTTTGTGCATTATTAATGGAGAAGGAGTTGAGGCTGAAAGCCCGAGAAGGAAGCAACAATGGAGATGCTGCATTCTCTGCCAATGCAAAAGGCAAAGGTGTTTCCTCCACCAAAAATGATGGTGACAAAAAGAAGAAGGGTGGCAAGCAGAAGTTTCAAGGAGAGTGCTTCTACTGTAAGAAGAAAGGACATGCAATTGCAGATTGTCGTGTCAAGAAGGCAGATGAAAAGAATGGTACCCTTAAAAGTAAAGGGAAAGAGACAGCCAATACGGCTGAAGCAGAGTTGGAATTATTCATGGCGACCATTGAGGAAGTGTGCTCCTCGGCGCAAGAAGAATCTACCACTGACTCTTGGGTGTTGGATAGTGGGGCCTCCCGTCACATGACCAACAAGAAAGGTCTATACAGTTCTATGCAGCCTCTACAAGAATCCATCACTGTGACGGTTGGAAATGATGCTAAATGCCCTGCTGCGGGCACAGGTACTATTTCTTTTGTTGCTGCAAATGGTGAAGTCAAAAAGCTTTCAAATGTGTTGTATGTTCCCGAAATCAGGAGAAATCTCTTATCAGTTGCTGCCATAACTGATATTGGTCATGAAGTGAGGTTCAAGAAGACAGGTGTAGAAATTATTGATAGTGCTGGCACAATTGTTGGCAAAGGAGAAAGAAGGAACAACCTGTATGAGCTAAGTGCTCTTACAGCCACCGCTGGAGTGGGTACAAGTAAGCTTTGGCATGAAAGGTTTGGACACATCGGATTTGCAGTATTGAAGGAGATGCAAAAGCAAGGTATGGTTGCTCACCTACCTACAATAACTGAATTGAAGGAACCATGTGAAGCTTGTATGATGGGCAAGCAACAAAGAAAGGCATTTCCACAAGAAAGCAAGAATAGAGCACATGCTCCTCTAGAGTTGGTGCATGCTGACTTGTGTGGTAAGATGCCTACACAGGCCTTGGGGGGATCTTCTTATTTTATGTTGATTGTTGACGACTACAGTAGGAAGATGTGGGTGTACTTCCTTCATGATAAGGCTCAAGCTTTTGGTAAGTTTAAAGAATGGCTAATACTTGTTGAGAATGAAACAGGGAAAAGTGTAAAGAAATTTAGAACAGATGGTGGTGGTGAGTTCAACTCAAAGGAGATTGAAGGCTTTTGCAAGAGCAAAGGGATCAAGCGTCAATTGACGATGCCTCACACACCTCAGTAGAACGGTGTTGTGGAACGCAGGAATCACACCATTGTGGAGATGGCAAGATGCATGCTAAAGGGCAAGGGATTGCCTAACCATTTTTGGGCTGAAGCTGTTAATACTGCAGTCTACATTCTAAATCGAAGCTATACAAAGGCTCTCAAGGGAAAAACACCTCATGAGGCTTACACTGGTAAGAAACCATCTGTCTCACATTTCAGAATTTTTGGATGTGAATGTTATGCACATGTTCCAGATGAGAAGAGAAACAAGTTACAACCAAAAAGCAGAAAATGTATCTTCTTAGGTTATAGTGATGAGCAGAAGGCTTACAAATTATATGACCAAGAGGCAAAGAAGATCATCGTGAGCCGTGATGTGGTGTTCAAGGAGGAGCCGCATACAGTGGAGGAGGAGAAGGCAAGTTCTTCCACTTTATCATCAAGCAAAGAAGTAGTCCACTATAAACCTGTCCCGAGAGCTATCCCTATCCTTAAGGAGGAGGAAGCATCATCTTCAGATGATGAGGAAAAAGTTCACCAACCTGACATCACCCCACCGGAAAAGCCATTGCCGCGCTGGGTGAAGCAGCTCTATGACCACAATAATCCTATGCCTGCATCTATTGAGGAGAAGGCAGACGGACGAAGGAGGTCTCAGAGAATAGAGGAGCAAAGGAGGGCTTCTGCTCACATAGTCAATATGGCCTTGATGGTTGAGATTATGAGAGAAGTAAAGGAGCCAACTGACTTAGAAGAAGCACTTGCAGATCCATCATGGAAGGCTGCTATGCAGGCGGAGTATGACAACATAATGAAGAATGACACTTGGGAGCTAGTGGATCGACCATCAAAGCGGAAGGTTATTGGCACCAAGTAGATCTGGAAGGTAAAGTACAAGGCTGATGGTACCTTAGGAAAGTACAAAGCTAGACTGGTTGCCCAAGGATTTTCACAAGTTGAAGGGTTTGATTTTCAAGAGTCATTTGCCCCAACTGCTAGAATGACCACTATTCGCACGGTACTTGCAGTGGCTGCCCATGAGAAGTGGCCAGTATACCAAATGGATGTTAAGTCAGCGTTCTTAAATGGTGACCTCAAGGAGGAGGTGTACGTGGCTCAGCCACCAGGGTTTGAGGCCCCCCATTCTGAGAACAAAGTGTGTAAACTGAAGAAGGCATTGTATGGGCTGAAACAAGCCCCCAGAGCATGGTACCAGCGGATAGATAGGTTATTTTTAAACCTAAACTTCAAAAGATGTGCCTCAGATGCTAACTTGTACGTTTACAGGGATGGTAAAAAGTCTATAGTGATTGTCCTATATGTGGACGACCTTCTTATTATAGGTGACTATGAAGATATGATCAACCAAACTCGAAAGGCTTTGAATTCTGAGTTTGAAATGACAGACTTGGGCTTGCTGCACTATTGTTTGGGGATTGAAGTCTGGCAAGAGCCAAGAAAGATCTTCATCTCTCAGAAGAAGTATGCATGGGAGATCTTGAAGGCATTTGGCATGATCGAGTGCAAGGAGATAGCTACACCTATGGAGGTGAATGCAAAGTTATCCATCGAGGATACATCAACACTAGCAGACATTGGGAGGTATAGGAGGTTGGTCGGCAGTCTAATCTACTTGTGTAACACCAAACCAGATATCAGTTTTGCTGTTGGTGTTTTGAGCAGGTTCTCAAACAAACCTCATGAGAGTCATTGGAAGGCTGGGATGCGGGTGCTCAGATACTTGAAGAAAACTCTTGACTATGGTATCACATACAGTTTCGGAACTTCTCTTGTGGGGAACTGTGACTCAGATTGGGCAGGAGACATTGATTCCAGGAAGTCAGTTTCTGGTTATTGTTTCTCTTTGGGTTCAGGAATTTTCTCTTGGATTAGTAAGAAGCAACCAACAGTGGCATTGTCTTCTACTGAAGCAGAGTACAAGGCAGCTTGTTTTGCTGCATGTGAGGCCGTATGGTTGAGAAGGATTCTATGGCATATGGGAGTGCAAGATGAAGAACCAACTGTGATGAGATGTGACAATCAGAGTTGCATCGCCATTGCCAAAAATCCAGTGTTTCATGCACGCACCAAACATATAGAGATCCAGTATCACTATGTGCGTGATTTGATGGAGGATGGGATAGTGGAATTGGTCTACTGTCCAACAGAGGAGAATGGAGCAGATATCTTCACCAAAGCACTTACGAAGGATTTGCTTCAAGTTCATCTTCAGAGACTTGGCATTGGGCCAAGGAGATAGTTCACCTATGGGTGGACATTGAGGGGGGGTGTTAGATATGATCAATGCCCCACCCTCATTAGGTGCTACCAATGATCCATGGTGCTCAAAGTTGTAAGGCCCCCATTATGAGGAGAAGCCAAGTGTGAGCCCGGACATTGGTGGAGTCCTAACTTGTATATCAGATGAGGTCTATGTGACCGGATGGCAAAAAGATGACTGTTGTGGGTCTAATCTTTGGGTTAGACAAAGTGGTTAAGCTGGTAGCAACTCGAGGCGCATTGCATCGAGTTGCGGTGTAAGGGAGTTAAAGGGGCCCCTATTGTGGGGTCCGGGGGCCGTGGAAGCGGCCCCTGGCTGGGGGTCCCAGGGGGGCCAGCGGCCCCCCTGGCGGGGGTTCGGGGGCAGCGCCCCCGGCCCGATGGTAAAGGAAATATTCCCTGGAATATTCCCTAGCCGACTAGTGGAGGCTCATATGGTAGGTCGGTCAGCAGGCCGACCTAACGACCTTCGCAGGCTATAAAAGCTAAACCCCTTCGCAGCCATCACTCACTCATCTTCACCTATCTTCTGTCTAGATCGCCATCTAAGCTTCACACAGTGGAAGCGCACGGGTGGACAGAGCCATCTTTGTATCAGTTGTTTGGAGTTAAAGAATTTACTGATTCTCCTCTTATCTGTTGTGTACTCTCTATCTCTTTCTCAGATTCTGTTCGCTGCGTCGTGTAATATTTTACATCAGCATTGTCTTCCCCACATTTCCCCTTATTTTATTGCTGAGGCAAGACTTGGGCCAAGATATGGCTAGAAGATTCATGTTATATGAATCCGGAATCCCAGCTCTCTCATTGGTTAGGCCTATATTTGTTTATTCACTCCTTAAGGGGCACAAAAGAGATCCCATATTTCTCCTAATGCCTGCAACCCATTCTTCCCCTAAAGTCGTTCGAGAAGTGGAGAATTGATTTTGTGGGCCCCCTATTGATCCGCCAACCAAAAGGAAACAAAATAGATACATCTTCGTTTGTACAAACTGCATGACAAAGTGGTGTGAAGCCAAAGCTCTGAAGCAAGATGATAGCAATAACATGGGCCTACTCATGTATGAGAACATCATCACCCGTTTTGGTAGTCCCCTTGAGCTTGTTAGTGACCAAGGTACCCACTTCCTTAACAAGATCATGGAAGAGTTGACAGAACTATACAATATTTGCCATCATAAGTCCACACCCTATTAAACTCCATATTTGGGATTTTGGGAATTTCCCATCAATATGGGAAAACCAAATCAAAATGGATTTCATGAATTTTGGGAATTTCATTAATTTGGAACTTGGTGCAATTAAACATATTACTGCTTATGGTTGTTTCCAAGAGATTGAAAAAAACTCAAAAAGGTGGTGTTTATTAACACCTTAGTTTTAATATCCTTGAAATATCCAAGGAAAATCTTCAGTCGATGGATTCTTGTAGGCTTTCTTTAGCCTTCAATACAACCTTTGGGGGAATTTTGATTTTTTTGGGAGATTTTGTACCTTTCTTCATCCAAGAGAAGACAATGCTATCTATTGTTTCCCATTGTTCAGGATCTTTTTTGTTGCACATCCAATATTTATCCCAACAATTAAAATACACCTCTGCATCTGTAGCATTTTGACGACTACAAACTAGTGCCCAATATTGTATACGTACCTTGTTGAAGTTTTTGGAATGTCTATTTGTATTGACCTCACTTTGTGCAATACCAAGCCATATTGGATATACTGGATCTGAAGGTCTAACAAGCACAAAGTCATATTTCTTAACATCAAGCATTGGTTCAAATGCATGTTTGGGTCATTTGCTTAGAGGACCACAATAGTGATCATTCAACTCTTCCAATCCAATGAAGTCATCTGCATTATCCACATCGATATTGGTTACGTCACTTTGTGTTCTTGGCCAAAAATTTATGAAAAATAAATCTTCTTGGACATTTGGAGTTTGAAGAGCGTAGATCATATGTTTCCAATAATCAATCACTGGTGTTATAAACTTTGTGAACTCTGCTTCAGGTCCTTGTACATTTGACTATCTTTCCTAATACTTCAAATAATCTTTAACTCCACTTACTACTTCTTGATGATCCTTAACATACTCAAACATGGGAACACCCTTTGGAAGAGTAGGCTTTCCAGCAAGGTCTCTCTTCCATAATTCAATGCCACCTTCTCTTGGTAACTAGTATGGGTACTTTGGATGCATTTTGTATTGCATGATAGGTGTATCCCCTTGCATATAGAACCAAAATTGAAGAGGTTTTGAGTGACCAACAAGTGTATCTTTCGAATCACACAAGTATCCCTCAATGTATCTCTTAAAGTCAGGCACATGTGTCAATAAGAAAGGTGTAGGACTAGTCATCTGGCATGATTGAAAATGTTGCATAAGATGAGGAAAAGTGAAGGTCATGCTCATCCTTAGCTTCTCTGAAAATTTTTTGAACATTGCATCGATGTCTTCATGTGTATGACCCACCATGAGAAACCCAAGCTGGATCATCTTGAATGTTCCTTGTGCAACAAGCAATTATAGATATGCATAGACATAGCAATTTTAGTTTTCTGACCCACAATTATCAAGTTGAAGTAGTAAGCTCTCAGGTAATCGTTTGAAATGATGATGGTGGTCATCCTGTGGTGTATTATCTTCCATGCATGATTTATTTTGTGCAACACCTTGATGGTGGTCTAGTGCTTTTTTTGAGTTGAGGGCATTTAGTAGCACAGAGGTTGATCTTGGCATTCCATCTACTTGTAGATCACCATTTGCATGCCTGTGTAGTCGCTCCAAGTTCCTAAAGCACAATGAAAATGAGGCAATTGTGAAGTTAGGATCATGAGGCCATAGATCGAGTGAGAAATGTCCATATCTACCTTCTCCATGTCCATGTGTAATCATGCCTGTTAAAGAAACTGGTAGTTGAGTAGATCTTTCAGTCTCTTTTGATTGAAGCCTTAACCTGGGGATAGCTGTCTTTTGTTGGTCCATTTTATCATGTATGATGCACAAGTTTTTATCTAGATCTAATGCTGAGTCCAAGCGCCAACTGTAGTATATGTTCTGACAACTTTGTTGTTGGAGCATGTGACATTGACGCTTCTTTAGAAGCATATTTCGCTCTTGAAGACACTTTGTTGCTGCAAGTTGCTCTTTGATCTCTGAGCAAATACTACATTTGGAGAACTCGCTTGTCTTTGCTAAGGTTACATGCTTGAACTCTGTGTTCCAAATACAATTGAAGGTGGACAAAGACATTTGCTTACATCCAATACCACTCAATGTTGTGTTTACTTCTGCCCATATATCTACCTGCTTGTAAACATCTAGGATGACCAATTGTGTCTCCCTTGATCCATCTTGCATTGTTCTATTCTTGTGTGGCATTTGCTCTGCATTCTTCTTAACAAAGTCTCTAAGGATGGCTCTTCCCATCTCTGTGTGATCCCAAGCTGGTCTTATTACCCCCTTGTTTCCATGCATTGCCCTTCTCACGCCATCCTCAAATTGTGTTTTGTACTTGTAAAAAGATTTCTTTGGGATTCCATTAATCTCATACCATGCCCTTCCACATACCACTTGTCCATTGAAGATAAAGCTGTACTTCCTTGTTCCCAAGTAGTCAATCCTACACGATGATTCAAACTTGTCATAAACATAGTTTGTACGGTCTTCAAATTGCAATCCCCAAAAGTATTTACGTAATTGTTGCATTGCTTCTCTATCAGCAAACTGACAATACTTTTCTTGGCAACAATCAATCATTGAAACCTGCGAAATGGAGTCCATAGAAGTCCTCAAGTTTGCACCTTTAGGGGCAATAATTCGAGGCTTTCTATTGACCATACAATATGATCTCTTCTGAACAAAATTTGATTTTTTTGCAGAAACATAATCTTCATTGGTATCTTCCATGTTTTTGGCACAAGCATTTGTAGAGAAAAATTGCATATATGATTGTTGTTGTAGCAGTGATGTTCCATCATCAAAGGTGACTTGTTTAATAGGCCATCTTTCCAAAGTGACACAGTGGAGGTTGTCATCTATGTATGTCCCTGTGGTTTGATCAAGGGCTTTATCTACCACCACACCAACATCCTCTTCTCCTAGCAATTCAAAGTTTATCAAATCATATGGAAAATACAATAATATAACCCCTATCCCAACACACACAGTGTTGCCTTCTGTCCATAGCATCACTCAACGTTCTCTCCAACTTTCACAAATGCTATGCACATCAATATCCTTAGAAGGTAGGACATGGCCTGATTCGTAATCATCTCCTCCATCATGAATTGTTATTGAGTTTGAAACAACCACCACATCTTTCTTTTCCCATTTTGCAAAACCACCTACAGCTTCATGAACCTTCATTGCATCAATTGTTGGGAATGGCAAATACGCTGCTACATTTAAACATTTATCAATAGCCACTGAAATATATACATCTTCAAGTGTTTCTCCATGGCATGTCTCATTTGGATGTATTGCATGCACTCTACCAAGTGCAACAATCTCATGATCAACTAGCAAATTCACAGTTTCTCCAAAATAAAATTCGTTATTCATGATACCTGTACAAGTGAGAAAATGGAGATTTAATCATTTGTATGCTGTCATCTCTCGGAAAGAAGAAAATAGTGATGAAAATGCTAAATACAATGAAGTATCAAATTTCATTGAAACAAAAAAAGTACTTAAACATTAGATAGAATGAGTCCAACTTCCATAATAGAAAGTATTAATGGAAACATGGTACAGAAAGAAGGAGATAGATTTGACCATATGGCCAAAAACAAACTTTCTCATGAACTGTGCCGCCCTAAAGTAAATAAAAAAAGTTTCTTTTATTATTTTTAGTTGCCTTGATTTTACTTTATTTTACTAGTTATTCTTTGAGTAAGCAAAAAGTTAACTTCCTTGTGTGTTCTCATTGGGAAAAGATATAGCAGATGTTCAAAACTTGTACTATATCTATTCAACACAAGAACAATGATTAAAATTATTTATAATGTGTATAGAAAAAGATTTAGCCACCTAGTCAAAAATCTATTGTATGTATTCCATACCATAGCAAATATAAAAATTATTTGTGATCCCCTTAGGGGAAAACATAGTCAAATGATTGAAACCTTTGTTGTATGTATTTCACATGACAAAAATGATAAAAGTTCATTGTGGTCTCCATAGAAAAATCTTTAGCCAAATGGTCAAAACTCAAGCCAAATACATACAACAAGGATAAAAGTTCATTGTGATCTTTATGGAAAAAGATTTAGCCAGATGGTCAAAACCTCTATTGCAACTATTTTACACAAGAAGTAGGATTAAAATTCTTTGTGATATCCATAAGAAAAGATTTAGCCAAATGTTCAAAGCCTTTATTGTATGTCAACAAGAATAAATAATTTATGTCATCTTCATTGGAAAATATTTGATCAAATGATCAAAACCTTTATTTCATGTATTCCACATGACAACAAGGATAAAGATATTTTTGAGAAACTTTGACCTTGTGCTTAAATGTTGAAACCACAATGACCTCTAAAGAATAGGATATTTCATTCCCTATGACACAAAGTTATAAATATTGAAGAAATTTTAGCATCAATTAGAAGCTATTTGAGAAGGAAATATAATTTTAATCATGGTTAAATATTTATAAATCTTATACTACCTACTTGTTGATAATAGTAAAATGTATCATATTACATTTTATTTTTAAGTTATACTATTTTAGTTTAAATCATTTTATATTAGTATATCGTACTATGTGCATATTATGGAATATATTATCAAAATATATTATATTATATTATATTTATTTATTTATTTATTTATTTTATTAATAATTAATAAATATAATTTAAATATATTAAATTATATTTTGTAAGATTATGTATATTTAATGTATCTAATATATAATGTGTAATATCATTGAGGATTTTGAACCCACCTTAGTGATAGTTTGAGAATAGAATCTCTAGTAGGGTAGGATAGAGAGTATGTAGGCAAAATCTCTAGCTATGGAATAGGGGCAATATCCCAATGGTGGGTTCTTAAGGAGAGGCAAGGGGGAAGGAGCTGGTCTAGGAGAAATGCCCTTGGTGAGAGTTTGAGGGCAATGTCTTCCTCTATGGAGGTTTGGGAGCAATGCCCCTAGGCGGGGTTTCGGGATAGCGCCCGTTGTAGGGATTTGGGGGCAAAGCTCCCAATGGGGGGGTTTACTCGATAGGGCTCTTGGTGGGGGTATGCGGGCAACACCCCTAGTAGAGGTTGGGGGTAGATTCCCTGATAGGGGTTTGGGGGCAATGCCCCTAGCGGGGGTCCAGGGGCAGTGCCCCCGGTGTGGGGGTTTGGGGGCAACGCCCCCAGCGGGGGTTCGAGGGCAGTGTCCCTAGTGGGGGTTTGGGGGCAACGCCCCCAACGGGGGGTCTAGGGGCAACGCCTCCAGTGGGGGTTCAGGGGTAGCACCACCGATGGGGGTTTGGAGGCAATGCCCCAAACGGGGGGTTCGGGGGGCGGTGCCCCCTTATGGGGGTCTGGGAGCAATGCCCCCAGCAGGGATTCGGGGGCAGCGCCCCTGGTGGGGGTTTGGAGGCAACGCAAATTAAAAAATAGACACAAAAATAAGATCTAAATCTACTCGTATTCCGTAACAAGTTATGGTTATTTGAATAGCGTGATACATTAAATGATTCGTTTCATGAGTCGATCTTTACAACTAATCATGACGTTTTTCAAAATGAGTTTCTCTTCCCCTCCCTCTCTCTTCCATGCAACTCTCTAACCTGAGTGTTTTCTCTATTGCGTTTTTACAGTTGCAGGTTTTGTATCTTTGATCCTCTACGTTTTTATCTCTACTCTTGTCGCCTCTCTCTTACTGCAGGTGTTGTAGCCCTAATCTTTAGCGGTTCTATCCCCCTCCTCTTCTTTGACTACTGTCCACTGTTTCATTTTCTCAAACTGAAATAGATTGTGCAGTGCAATTTTTGGTTTGAATCAGGGTATTATGACAAAAACTACGTGCATCTTCAAATCAGAAATCTTGCTCCAAGGCTTCAACAAATCAACAAATGATTGCCAGTCCACACCGTGCCTGCTCTACTTCACGGGTGATTTTTGTTACATTGGCACACATTACTGACCTACTAATTACAATAGGTTTTCAACTTTTCCCTACTTCATTTCTGATTTTGAGTTAAACTACATTGATTATGACCATTTTAATCCATACAATTACTACAAATCACACTACTACTCTTTTGTATAATTAGTATTGAATAATACTAAGATCAAACACCAAAAGCATTTTCTAAATAAGAATCATATATGGAAACTAAATGCAATATGAATTTCTGTATATGTATTTCTGTAGCAATGAGATTAGGCACTCACTCTTGAGAATTCAATGTCTTCTTCTTCTTGATTGATTGATTGATCTCCTGGAGCGCTTGTCTTTTTTGTTGTCCAACCACTACCTTGGAAGTGATAGCTTCACTCTACATCAATATTGAAAACATGACTTCTTGCACTGTTGAAAATACTCTTTTTGTTGTGAATATGAAATATATGATTTGTGTAATGTTGAAAAAAGTCTCTTAGATGTGAATATGGAATAAATGGTTTGTGCAATGCTTTTATCAATGAGTGCTTTCAAAATAGTAGCCTTTCTTTCTATTCTGTGATGCTATATACCTTAAGATTTTGCCTCAAGGCTAAACCTAGCCTTATATTTGTTGTATCATTCCGTAATATTAGAGCATTTTATCAAGTTCTTATATATCGTATTATACTTTACTATATAGAACTTTCCATTATACTATATTTTCATAGTAAAAGCATTACCATCAGATTTTATGGTTACACTCTTTATAATTTTGCAATAAGCATATGGCTATACAATACTTACAAATACTCAATATGATTTTTCCATAGGATGTAATTTGATCTTCTAACAACACATATCATGATCTTTCATCAATTTATAGATTAGACCATATGGTCAAAAAATTTATTGCAATATAAGAAGTATTTTTTGTTATTTTATTCAATACAATCTGAGATTTGGCCATGAGGTCAAATATTTTCTTATAATATAAGAAGTAATTGATATTCTTTTTTCCAATATACTATGAGATTTTGCCATGTGGCCAAATCTTCTCCTTAAGCTATCTCTTGGCCAAAATAAGGACTCTAGTAGTATCACAATATCTTGCAACCAATCAAACACTTTGTTCATTTTACTACAAGAATGACATTTTGCCATTTGGTTAAATGCTTTCTTATATTATCAACCCTTACTTCCAAAAGGAAAGGCTAGTTTCTACTTAGAATTCCTTACTTTTTATAATTTGGCCATGTGGTTCAATCTTGTCTTGCAACAAAAAAACCACTTTTTTGAAATTTGATCCTAAAAAATTAAGACTAAATCTATGGTGGGTTCAATCAAACAAATTTTGTGTATGCTAGATTTGGTTGTATGGAAAAATGTTCTAAGAAAAACATCTTCTATATTATCTCCGAAAAAGGAAGACCATGTTCTACTTGGAACTCCTTGATTACCTACTATATTTATAGGAAGTTTTGCCATGTGGTTAAAACTTGTTGTGCAACAAACAAACCACTTTGTTTTCATAAACCATTAATTTTCTTTCATTTCAATTTTTCATAACTTCTTATAAATATCATATCATTTTGCCACAAATTAGCCACTTTTTCCGTTCCACTACAAAATAAAAATTGGCCATATGGTCAAATCTTTCATTTTGTTATCAATGCTAGCATACAAGAATCCCCCATTCTTGTTTTGTTCAACCATATGATCAAATCTAATCTCATAAATCTTGCAAACCATGAGACCACTTTTTCATTCCACTATAAAACAATATTTAGATATATAGTCAAATCCAATTTCACAGCATATTACAACAAATGAATCACTTTCTTCATATGGTTATGAAACTAGATTTGGCCATATGGTCAAAACCAGTTTATAGAAATCATCTTATCTTGTAGGTTTCGCCATGAGGTCAAATCTCCACCTTTCAAGTGTTTTTCACTTTATCTTATATTGATATCTATGGGATTTTCTACATAGCTATATTTGTTTATATTTGAATCTCATATCACAATAAACTGCATCCTCTCCTTAACTAGCCTTTAAAAACCCTATGGTAAAAAACCATGGCAAAGTTTCTAATCTTATAGATAAGTCTTATGACTAAATAGGATTTGACCACATGGCTAAAACCAATGACAATATTTCTACAATATAGCTCCTTTCAAGGGAAACTTACATGTGCACTAATTAAAATGTTAACTTTGGGCCAAATGGAATTGTGAGATTGCTACATAACCACATTGATATATAGGTGGATCTCATATTGGACTAAATCTCATTCTTTGATTAAATATGATTTCACCACATGGCCAAAAGTCTTAGCAAAGTTCCTAGAGTATGATCCTTGCATAGGAAACTTACATGGAGGAGAAAAAATCCAATGTTAACTTAGGGATAAAATCATCCATGACATTTTCTACATAACCACAATGATTTTTCACTATATCTCATACCACACTCACACTCAACATTTCATTATCACTTAACCATTTGGTTAAGCCCATGGTCAAGTCTCACTATTAATAGAATTTGATCTTCTCAACGAAGTCCATGGCAAAGTTTTAACTATATGATTCTTGCAAGAGAAACATAATTAATGCTAACTTAGGGCCAAGATAATCCATGAGATTTGATACATAAGCACACATATTTATGGTTGGATCTCATACCACTTTTAATCTCAAATTTCAATATTTTATTTTATGGAAGAGTCCCTTTGGAGTACATTTGTCTTGTATTTCGTAAAATCTTGTGTTGTTGTGTTTTCAATTTTCAATTTAGAAATCTTATACATTTATTTGGGTTTTGTGAATTTTGAATATTTTTTAATCCACTTTTGTCTAACAACTTTTTCTCTTTGTAGAACTATTCAATGGCAAAGAAAGATAGCACATCCAAAAAGGAGACCCAAACCATTGATGGAGTTAGTGGTGATTTTGTGTATCCATGGTATGTGGATGTTTATGATAGTCAAGGAAAAAGGGCTGACAATGTTCTCTTATTCACTTTAAAGAGTGATATTACATTTTTTCAACAAGATGGTGTCATAGAGAAGATAACAGATGGATGTGCTGGGAAAGAGGGAATACCATGTAATCTTGTTAAGATCAAGGGGAAAAATGTAGTATACAAACTTGATCCTTTGTCATTTCACTTTGCTCATATTAAAGAGGATGAAGAATACTCTTTGAAAACAATGGGATGGACCTTATTTGAGGAGGTAAAAGGCACAGATTACATTATATTAGCACTCGAAGCTGTTCAAAATAGTGAGCTACTTTCCCTATTAAGAAAATGTGATCGCCCCAACAAAAGAATGAAGCTCCAAGATAAACAAATAGTCTTGAGATCTTCATCTTCTCCTCAAGAAGAAAATAATTCATGGAATCCCACAAGCTCAAAGTCAAAATCACCTCAACAAAGTTCCTTGTCACAAGCTCTTGCTGTTAGTATGGCTGCTAGCACTACTAAGAATGATGCCACTTTACCTTCCATGTTAGAAGTTACACCTGCAAAGCCAATAATTTCTCTTGAGGTCAAGGGAGTAGAAAGAACATTCGATTTTCCTGAAATAGTTAAGAAGAAGGGAAAGAAGGAAGAATCAAGATTTCACATGTTTGAAAATTTCTTTCCATTTGGTCCAACAACACAATTTCCTATTCTCATTGATAGGTTGTTATGAGGCTGCTTATAAGTCACTATGTTGGGATTATGTAGAGAAGCTAACCACGTCTTTCATAAAGAATCCCATGAACCCAGCAACAACAGCATATCTTATGCCTTTTGTACAAGACAACAATGAGAAGAGACCCATGCATCGTAATGAGGTGGATGCTAATAAGTTGGACACTTATAGTTATTGGATTATATCAGGGCTTCACCGAATTCATGCAGCAAAGATATATATTCAGAGTAATACTACACGTTGTCTAGCAACCAAGCATTTATACTTCACAAGAAATGCTAGAATATTAGTTGATTGTCCTGCGAAAATGTGCATTGAGCTTTCACGAATGACAAATATGGAATCACATAATGTTATGAAGAATGCCCCTTATGTTGAGCAACTTCAACAATTAAGAGATCAGTGGCTAGAATTTGGTTCTCCACCAAAACCCCAACAAGGGCTTTCTAAGACAAGCTCTCAAAGAGTACCATGGCAGGTAATCACATATAAGATTACCTTCTTTTTTTGTGAAGATTAGTGTGATGCTCTTTCTTTTGTTCTATGCTCACTATTTTGAATTTTTTTTTGTAGAGATTTGTGGCATACATTGGAGAAAATTATGCATCTAGAGATTTCCATATGATTGTTAGCTCCCAAGATATATTTGATAGTTGGATCAAAATCATGAAGGGATACTCTAGAGGTGAACTTATATCCCAAGAGGAGAGTTTGAGAAAAAAGGGAAGGCAACCTTCTCCTATTGCATTTCGTTGCCTTATGGGTTTAAAGGATGGAGACATCCTTACACTATAAGAGAAGATCAATGAAGGTCACATCCTTTTTCTTAGAAACAAATGGGATAAGGAAGATATGATTGACATGGAAACAAGGGCTAAGAAAATCAAGCAAGATAGGGTCCTAAAGGAGAAATTAGTCACTCTTTTCAATGCTTCTGTTCCAAAAAGTAGCACTGTGATGAAGACTTGGGAAGAGCTTGTTGATGATTATGATATCAATGATGAAGTCTACACAAAGATTTTAGGCATTTGCAATGATTGGGTATCAAAGAAGCTCACACGTGGAGCTGATGCAGGGTCCCTACCAAATGGAGCAAAAGATATTGTGAACTTCCTAATTGGAAAATATCAAAATCCTCTTCAATCCTCCACTACTTCCCCTTGGCGTGTATATGTTGTGGGATGCAATCTAGAAACCTTTGATCTTATACATAATTTTTACAGAGATCCAATTGCCATTGGGGTTGTTGTTCTAGATGTAGCACATGGGGTTGAGGGAATGAAATGGGACTCTATAAAGTTTGAAAATGGGACTCTATAAAGGTTGTATCCACTCTACTACAAATGACATGTGAACCTAAACAATTCATGTTGTTATCATTTCTTGATCAAAAGCAAATGGCAGCTTTGGAAAATGCTCTTGAAAGCATTTCTTGCAAGTATCGCATGCTAGTTGGTAGTGTTGACTTTCTACCAATGGATAGAACATTTGCTTTTGGATCTATAGATTCTTTTGTGGTTTTGACATTAGTGACCATGGAGAAAAGCTTCATTAATTTTGAGTGATATATAAACAATGTCAACAAGCCTTCCATTTTGGACTTTGAAGGCTTGGACAAGGAGTGCAATGATGAAGATCTTGAAGAAGAACAAAGGATTGCAAAGGCCGTTTTGAGAAAGAAAATGAAAGTTATGGAAACTACAATCAAAGCATTCAATGATGCTCATGAGGTTGTATTTGATGTATATGCAAGTGGACTTGCATCTAAGGTGGCATTGGTAAATTATGTGAAGACTATTGCAGTGGTTTGCAACACTCAAGAGCAAAGAGAGGTTGAAGCACAATTGTGGAGGGTCCATAAGAGTGCCAAAAAAATTTCAAACTTCCAAGAGGTTCCTCCTACTGAAGTTCAAGTTCTTGAAGTACCATTCGAGGGCATAGAAGAATCAAGCCAAGATATAGCAAGTCTGATTATGAAAGAGAAATTAAGGGCTACTTCAGGTGTTTAAACTCCATTCCTTCTCCTTTCATCAAGGAAGACACATTGATGTAATTTTGATTTTTTTTCTTGAGAAGTTACTTCCATTAGCATTTGCAATATTTTCTTTCTTTGATGATATTAATTAAAGAAACTGTTGTAAGAAGTTGGGAATAGTTAGAATGTTGATAATATGCCATGTCACACAAACATTGGTATATAAGGAGAGAAGTTGTAATTTTTTACATCTTTTTAGACATATCAATACAATTACAATCTTTCTCTCCCTTCTTGCTCACAGCTTCTATGGCTTCTTCATCTTTCCTGTCTTTCTCTCTCTAAATCTAGTCTTTCTCTCTCCTCGTCACTCTTATTCTCTCTCTTCTTGCAGTCTTTCTCTCTCCTCTGTAGTCTTTCTCTCTCCCTGGTTCTCTCTCTGACAAGTGGTATCAGAGCTTCAGTCTTTGATCCATTATTTTCTTCCAATTTCAGTCTCATTTTCCTATTTCAAAACCAATTTCAGACAAAAATGGTACAAGACAGTGACTAGTGGAGTGCTGCAGGACAACTACAGTTAGCAAGTGACTACATCTAGAGATATCCAAGGTCAGATATGGCAAGTAAAGGCTTAAATGGCTAGACGTCATCAAATTTTATGCAAAATTGAAGGTAACTACGGTAAAGGATGGTTAACCGGGCTTAGTTTGGGAACAAACTGTGGTTACTTTGTAAAGAGGGGTTTCTCTTTTCCCTTTTCTGGAAATTCCTGCAGGTTCCATGGAAGTTCAGCTCCAAGATCTATTCATATCTCTCTCATCTCAGATCTTCTTGACCAAAAACCACTTGGAATAGATCCTACTCATCAAGAGCTTTAGGTTGAGCACCAGATTGCTCAAGATTGGGCCAGCATTTAGGCCAGAAGCAGCCCCAAATTTTCGGGCTGATTCCAGCCGTGCCCGTGCTCAGGTTGCTTCATCTCCAGCTCTTGACATTCTTCCTAATCCTTGGCAAGAGAAATCTTCAGTGAGAAGGGAAGATTCAGCTCCATTCATGATTCCTCAGCTCCTCTTGAACCCTAGGTGAACAATCCATGGGCAGCCATGAAAGCTTCAGCCCAAGCTTCCATTTCTTGACAATTTCTTGAAGATTCTTCATCCTTTTGGCCCGTGGAATCATTTCAGCAAGGATTCTTCAACAAATTGCAAGGATTAAGCACGGGATGGCTAAAGATTGAGGATCAAGAGCTTCTATGGAGCAAAAATTTGGGGGAAACGAGTTTAATGCTTCAATTTCAAGCATTTGAAGCTTCAAGATTGGTCTCAACCATCAGATAAGCAAGCCTTATGGATTATTTTGCTAACATTGGACAACCGGGAGCCCTATCAAGCATTTGGCAAGTCATTTTCAGCCATGTCAAGGTATTTCTTTTCAATTTTTAATCTCTCTCATTAATCCAATTGCTGAGCTTAAGCCATTTGACTGAGAGATTAAAGAATTAAACATTTTCATCAAATTCTCAGTCAACCTTTGCTTGAATCCGTCTATTCATGAATGCAATGCTTGCCTAATGCATATTAGCTTCAATCAGTGAATTAAAGGCCTCAATCTAAGATTTCAACATAACACTTGAATCTTATTGACTGAATACATTGATTGTGCCTTTGTTTACTCTAATCCAATTGATTGGTTGATTCTCTTTTGCCTAAATTGGAAAATTGTAAAAGGGTAAGTACTAGCAATCAGTGAGTCACTGAATTGCATAGGTAAAACCCTTCTCCCATCTCAAGTTTTATTATCTCAATCAATTGCATCTCATGAAAGGCTGAATGGATATTTTTGAATTGCATATCATGCTAATTGCTTAGCACACTAGCCTCTGTCATGTTGAAATTCCCACCGAGGAAAAAGGTGGATGCCGAGGGAGATAGTGGGACAAAAGAGAGGTGACCCTCCCTCACTATCGAAGATCCTGAAGGGGTGCAATCAACCGACCCGGGGGGAACTTTGCCCACCTCCCGGTGATTCGGAGCCCGTGTAGGGAGCCTGTCATGCCATTTTATCCCTCACATAGGTACAGCGAGTGGAGGATTGAAGATTGAAGACTTTCCAAGGACTCAAGTACCTACAGGACTAAAACATGGTAAAACAGGGAATTTACAGGTCACTTACTGGGTATTTACAGGTGGATACAGGTACACCCTTCACTGCTGACGCACAGGTGCAGGTACTACAGGGTACCCACATGTCCTATATACTCCTTTGCAGGGTTCGGTAGCCATTTGATGTTACTCACTTGCATTACAAGGTCAAAACAGGGCACTTACAGGTCTAGACAGGGTGCAAGACTGGACAGTTCAGACTCTGAAATTTAGCTATAGAATTTTCTATCCTAAACCTGTTATAGCGTGCTATAGCTCATCTTGAAGAGGGCATTGTTAGCTTCAATTCGCACAAAAAAGTTCTGAAATCAGAGTTTCCTAGCCAAAGTTATAGCCGTTTTACTGACAGGGGATACTGCAGGACTGCACTAGTATGGCAGGACATAAAGGCAAAAATAAGGTCCAGGAGGATTATGCACGGCAAATCAGGGATTCCATGATGGAAAGCACACTTCAAGAGAACCCTGAAGAGCTTCAACAACAAGGAGAAATCATTATACTCAGTGATACTTTGTGTGCCCATGAACTAAGACATAGAGAGCGACATGAGGCCCTCTTGTCAATAATGGAGCATATGGCTCAATCTACTGATCAGACCAAGGCTTCTATTGAAAAGTTGGTAATATCCAATGAACAACTCTCGGCACAAATCTCTAAACTCATACAATTGCAAGTGGCATCAAAAGAAGTTAATGAGAAGGCTTGTTCAAACAGTGACCCTTCAGTCCCACTTCAACCATCCAACCAAAATGGTCATGGAGATGGGATCATTGGAAGAAGAGGCATTCCAAATAGTCAGTATGAAGTAGGAGAAGCTTCACAAAGACATGATGACTATTTGGGAAGTTTGAATGGAGCCAATACTCAAGCTTTTGGACTGCATACTCAGAATTCTAGGGGTGCCTTACCAACAGGAAGATTACATGGTAATTCTCAGCCACCTGTTGGAAGATTTCAGTCTCAATTTGGAGGTTCTGTACTTGGAAATCCTAATCAGCCAATTTTGGGACAGCAACCCTTTCATGATAGAGAATTCAAGGACAAAATTGTTTTATCCAAATTCAATGGCCAGTCATCTTCACCATCAGAATTAGAGGAATGCACCTTTAAGATGGAGTCCTACTTTGACATATTCCCTAAAACTGATGCTATGAAGATTCACTTTGCTTCCTTGCACTTAGAAGGATTTGCCCATACTTGGTGGAGGTATATCAAGAAAGAGAATGTACTTATTGAGAATTGGGAAGCTTTTAAGGCACTTATGGCTGAAGTCTTTGTTTCGCCTCTTGAAAAAGAGAAGCTAGCACGAAGATTGTATGGTTTGGAACAAAGGGGCCTAAGTGTAAGAGAATATACAAACCAATTCCTCAACTTGACCATGTATGTGGAAAGCATCAGTGATGAGGCCAAGTTACACAAGTTTATGTATAGTTTAGAACCATCCTTGTCAGCTAATGTTATGGCGCAGAATCCTACTTCACTTTTCAAGGCTATTGAGCTTGCAGAGCGCTATGGAAGAAATTATAGGAAAGAGTCTTCATTTCAGCCAAGTTACGGACAGCCAAGGACAGTTTTAAAGCAAGGGCAAGTTGGTAACATTTATGGCAGCAATCATATACCTAGTGGGAGCTTACGAGTACCAACTTATCCTCCATTTAATGCTTCTAAGCTTCAAAGCAATTTCAGGACAGCAAACAGTCCAAAGGTTGAATTTAAGCAAGGTGACAATAAGCCTAAGTCCACTTCAGATACAAATTCCAAAAATATTCCCATTGATCTTTACAAGGAAAGAAAGGACAAAGGCTTATGCTTCAAGTGTGGAGAAAAGTATACTCCTGACCATGCTTCAAAGTGTGTATACGAAAATGCCAAGCCAAAGTTTCAGAGTATGCTAGTTCTTGAGGACTTTGAAAATGACATAGATGAAGCTAATGCAGTGACAATCAATGTTGAAAATGAATATTTCGAGGATGATGGTGGACAGAGTACTTTTATGATCCATCTGACTCTTTTCCTTTTGATCTAGGTGGAGATGTTCCATTTGATCCTGGTGGATTTTGTAATGAGTTGCCTGCTGCCACTAATTGTTCTATCTCTATGGATGCTTGAATGGGATCTAAGAGCCCTAATACACTCCGTATGAAGGGAAGCATATGTGGAAAGCCAGTGTTCATCTTGATAGATAGTGGCAGTACTCACAATTTTGTCAATAAATCCATTATGTTCAAGTTGAATTGTGTTCCCACCGACTTACAGCAGCCCATTCAAGTACAAGTGGCTAATGGTGAAGAGGAAATCAGCACACAGATTTGCCCACAGGTTTCTTTGCAGATGGCTGAAAATTTTGAAGTCAAAGTAAACCTGATCACTTTGGAAATGGAGCCCATAGATATTGTACTTGGTTGTGATTGGTTGATGACCTTAGGTAGGATTACTATGGATTTCTCACAGTTATATATGGAGTTTTTCTCCAATGGATAGCTCATCCATTTACAGGGAATCCCTAGTAGATGTGATTTTCAGCTTATCACCATTCAACAACTCAAGAAAGAGTACAAGAAGCACTCACAGATATTTGTTTTGCATTTGAACAAAGAAACACAGGATCAGCCCAATAATTCAGCAAACCATCCAACCTTGACAACTCTTCTTGAGAAGTATAGAGATTTATTTGAAGTACCTACTTCATTGCCTCCTAAGAGAGCGGTGGATCACCCCATTGATTTGGAACTCAACTCAAAGACAATCAATAAGTCACCTTACAGACTATCAAAATGTGAACGAGAGGAAGTAGCCAAGCAAATCAAAGAGCTTCTTGAAATGGGATTCATTGAACCAAGTTCTTCACCTTATGCATCCCCAGTCCTGTTAGTCAAAAAGAAAGATGGATCTTTCAGAATGTGCATTGACTATAGGGATCTCAATAAGATAACAGTGAAGAACAAGTATCCTATACCCAATATTGATGATTTGCTTGATGAGCTTAAGGGTGCTCGATTCTTCACGAAGATTGATTTGAGATCAGGGTATCATCAAATTTGCATGAGAGAGGGTGATGAAGTCAAGACTGCTTTTAGGATTGATCGTGGGCTCTACCATTTCTTGGTGATGCCATTCGGGCTTACAAACGCTCCAGCTACCTTTCAAAGCCTAATGAATAAGATTCTGCAACCTTTCCTCTTTCAGTTTGTCCTGGTGTTCTTTGACGACATTTTGATCTATAGCAAGACTTTACAGGATCATTTGTCACATATGAGGAAGGTTTTTGATGTGTTGAGACATCATAGGCTTTTTGCTAAGGAGAAGAAGTGTTCTTTTATGGAGACTGAAGTGGAATACTTGAGACATATAGCCAGTGAAAAAGGAGTACAGGCTAATCCCAAGAAGGTGCAATGCATAAGAGATTGGCCAACGCCTACTACTACTACCTCTCTTAGAGGATTTATTGGTCTATCTTCATTCTATCGACGATTTATAAAGCATTATGCGGCAATTGCAGCTCCTTTGACTGACAGGTTGAAGAAAGAGGCATTCTTTTGGGATGCTCTTGCAAATAGCAGCTTCAACCAGTTAAAGGAATTACTTACTTCTGCTCCTATCCTTGTATGCCCGGATTTCTCCAAAGAGTTTACTATACAGTGTGATGCTAGTGGCCGTGGCATTGGGCTGTTTTGCTTCAGGAGCATGGAGTAATTGCGTTTGAAAGCCGTAAGCTTACAGATAAGGAGATGGCCATGAATGTTTATGACCAGGAAATGTTGGCTATCCTGCATGCAATCAAGAAATGGCACCATTACTTATATGGCAGCCGATTCAGAGTACATAGTGATCATCGGGTACTCAAGTATTTCCTTACTCAGTCAAATCTCACTCCAAAGCAATGATGATGGGTAGCAACATTACAAAATTATGACTTTGACATCACTCATACAAGGGGCAAAGATAACATAGTGGCTGATTCTCTTTCTCGTATGTGGGTCTGCAAAGTGTCAGCCATGACAGAACTACATAGTGATTGGATTGAAGAACTACAAGAGGCCTATCTATTAGATGAGGAATTCAACCAAATCTTTCAGAAATTACAGCAAGGTCTTATAGAGGAAAACTCGCATTACCAGCTTAAAAATGGTCTTATTTGGTGGAAGGGCAAGATTGTTATTCCCTCTACTTCTTCTTTCAAGCGAAAAATTATGGAGGAGTTACATTCTTCACCTTTAGCTGGTCATTTGGGAGTTTTCAAGACTTATGACAGGATCAGCAAGAGCTTTTATTGGAAAGGACTATGGAAAGATGTCAAGGACTTCGTTATGAAGTGTATGCCTTGTCAACAAAATAAGGACAACACCCATAAGGAAGGAGGTTTGTTGCAGCCATTGCCTATTCCTACGGGTAAATGGACTCATATTACTATGGACTTTATCACTGGCTTACCTACTACCAAGAAGGGGTGGAATAGTATTTATGTGGTGGTTGACAGACTCACCAAAGCAGCTCATTTTATTCCAACAAAAATTCAGTTTACTACTTCTCAAGTGGCCAATCAATTTATGGAGCATATTTTCAAATTACATGGATTACCACAGGTGATTGTCCATGATAGGGACTCAAAGTTTATGAGTAACTTTTGGCAAGTGATATTTACATCTATGGGTACTAAGTTGGCTCCATCTACAGCTTATCATCCCCAAACTAATGGACAGACAGAGAGAGTTAATAAATGGTTGGAGACTTATCTTCGCCATTTTTGCTATGATGTCCAAACCTCATGGGATTCTTGGTTACACCTGGCTGAGTTTGCTTATAACAATTCCACTCATGCGAGTATAGGAGTTTCACCCTTTGAGGCTTTGTATAGTTACAAGGTGCCCTTACCCACAGTCATCTTTAATGAAAAGATTAACCCTCATGGGAAGGAAGAGTTGGAAAGAATGCAAACCCTTCTTCAGCAATGCAAGGTGAATCTAAGGAAGGCTCAAGATCAGATGAAGATATATGCTAATGAGAAGAGGAGGCCTTAGAGTTTCAAGAAGGAGAGTTGGTTTTGTTGAAGGTGCCTAAATCCAAGTACTCTACATTGAAAGATGGATCCAGTAATAAGCTTGCCCACAGATTTTATGGCCCTTACAGGATCCTTAAATGGATTGGAGATTTGGCATACAAACTAGAGCTTCCCTCTTCTACAAAGATTCATAACATCTTCCATATTAGTCAGCTCAAGCCCTATTATGGTGATCCAGTGGATATAGTTGATGAGCTGCCACCTATTGATGAAGATGGTCTTATTCAGTACATCCCAGAGGCTGTTATAGGTCAGCGCAAAAAGAAGCTTCAATCACGTTCTATTGTGGAATATTTGATTAAATGGATAGGTGTACCCTCTAAAGAGGCTTCTTGGAGACCTGATTCAATATTGGATGAGTATCCATACTTGAGGGATACATTGGTGGCTGAAGCCTATTGCTTATGGAGCTAGTATTGATGCAGACTGGTTCAGGACAGCACGCTGTTTTAGAACAATTTTTATTGTACCTCATTTTCAGAATTAAGCTATCTACATGTGATGGAACCTAGAACGGGCCGGCACTGGCTCGTGCACTAGCCGGACCTCTATCACATGCGCTCAACAACCCCACGGCCTCACGGCCAGGAGCGTTGATGACACATACATTGCCTTCCTAGACATCTTGCATTTGCATTACGTCGTTTGTAGTCCACTCTTCTCTCACCCACTACTCCTCAGATGGAGTCCCTTACACATTGTCTAATGGCACGAAGCACAGACATAGGGGGTCCTCCAACGGCTGAATGCCACCACCCCTCTGCAACTCTCCTACACCTTGGGGATTGGCCCCTCGATGCGTCGCTCAACATATAAACATTTCGCACAAAATCCACTCAAGGTACCATTTAATCGTATATAGAAATGTACCATTGTCCTTACTCCTCTTTCCCCTAGACCCCATGACTAGCCTATGGCTTAGGGTGTCCTGTCTCTCACTCAACGTGGGTCAAGGTCCTAATGAAAGCAATTGCTGTGCATCCAGGATTTCTGATACCTTTAAATATTTCCATGATTTATGCATAGTGTGGATGCTAAGTGCTCAAACAATTATAAAATCAATATTGTGCACATATGGAAAACATCCTTTCAATGATTTTCAACTACCGTTCTTATGCGGCGTTGCACGAACCTAGCACCGAGGAAACCCTCGTGCTACTAGGCCCTTATTTTATAATTATTCACCGACCTATGTGGCATGCAAACAAAAAAACCAGCAATCTTTTCATCATTTTACTCCACATTTAGACACATTTTAACCACTCTACCCTCCCATAGAGTCAGCATTCAGGAGGGAAGCAAGGGCCAATGTCTGATGGGGGGGTTGTGTGCAAGCAGCATGCTTGATCTCCCACCATGATGGCGCATTTTTCGGCGTGATGCAGGCGTGATCTTCTTCTCTCTCTCTCCACGATTTCTTCATCTAACTTTTCATGTGGCATAAAATTTCTTGGGCTCCCAAAGGTCATGCCCACTTTGGCCACTCCAATGTGCACCTCTTCAAATCTTGCCCAATTTCTTGGCCATTTCCCCGTCCGGACTCGAAATTGAGCTCTGAAAAATCCTGGGCGTCCGGCTTAGCATCCCGCATTGTCCAGTAGCTCGTGTCAACCCGCACAACTATCTGAAAAAATATTAAAAAATCAACAAGTGTCGCTTGGGCACCTTTAAAGCACTTTGGTGCTTAAAATCGTCCTAGATCGAGCCGCCGCCTTTGACGGTGAATATTTTTCCCTTGATATTCATAATTTTTAGCTATTTTTAAGCACTTTTTGGCACCAAAATTCTTCTCTCAACATGAGCTTAAAGTACTCTTCAAGAGCTTCGTTTTGATATGTGGTACATCTTATTTGGACACTTCTATCAAAAGTTATGGCAGATTTGGTCCAGCAGGGACTGTTTATTTAGCAAACTATCTACTTTCTTCTGGAACTATTTGTTGAAGACTCTATGGCTCCATTTGCTTCTGAAGTACTTCAAGTCATGTATATAGTTGGGTCCTCTTTCCGTTCTTCAAATTCAGCCCTTGTAATGATCATTCTTCATTCATTTCCCATTTGTAAAGCTGTAAAACAGAGTAGTACTATGTTCTATCCATCTCCTCTTTAGCTCTTTCTAGGTTTGTTTTTTAGGACAAAAACTTTTGGGAAGGGATGGATTGTAAGAAGTTGGGAATAGTTAGAATGTTGATAATATGCCATGTCACACAGACATTGGTATATAAGGAGAGAAGTGTAATTTTTCACATCTTTTTGGACATATCAATACAATTACAATCTTTCTCTCCCTTCTTGCTCACAGCTTCTATGACTTCTTCATCTTTCCTGTCTTTCTCTCTCTAAATCTAGTCTTTCTCTCTCCTCGTCACTCTTATTCTCTCTCTTCCTACAGTCTTTCTCTCTCCTCTGCAGTATTTCTCTCTCCTCTTTCTCTCTCCCTGGTTCTCTCTCTGACAACTGTCTTTAGTTTTTTAATTTTTTATAAAAGGTACCAAGCATGTTTGGTTTAAAAAATCTATTTAAGTAAATATTTTGACAAATCAGTATTAAAGAGCTCATTAAAATTTATCATCCTTTGTAAGGATAACTATTTAATTGTAATCTAGTGTGTAAGAATACTTATCATAATGAAAAGTTTGAGCTAGCTATGCAAAATTTACTTAAGTCTATTTTAGATCTTATTTCAATTAAACTCTTATATGTGTTGTGTTATGATCTTGTCATATTAGTTTTGGTTAGATTTGTCCACATGGTCAAATCTCTTATCTCTTATAGCCTCTTTTACTACATCACTAGTGTATGTCTATGCATGTACCTTAGGATAAGAAAGCCAACAATATATTGCACATCCCCAAAAAGATTCATTGCACCTCCCAAAGGAGTTTTACCTCAGTAATAAATATTGCAACAAAGATTTCTCTCCAATGTATCTTTTGAGATGTGTATATGGAATATTAAGGTAAAATCCTTGTTACAATTCGTGAGTTTAAATATCTATGGGATATAACTAGCTCAAAAAAAGAATGGTTAGTCCTCAAGAAGAAACTATGAAAACTTATTCAAATAGAGTATAACTTATCTCAATTAAATTGTCATGTGTTACTTATATGTGACATAGTTTTGGTCACATGGTCAAAAGTACCATGTTTAAATTTTCTTTTAATAATTAGGACTAATAAACATATTCTTTGTACATGCCATTTTGAAGGCCTTTTTAAAAACTAATTATGTTAAATATTATAATGATAATATAATTTGTGCAACTAATTACACTAATCTATTATTAGTATCTCAAGTATACTTATAATTAGCAATAAAAAGTAGGTATGAAAAATTTACTTTATTAGAATAGTTTTTACTTCAAAAAATCATCATGTATTTTTTTTCACCTCATGATATTATATTTGACCACATGGTCAAATGTCTCTTTTCTTAAGACATCATTTTTTAAGTAGTACATATTTATGCATTTATCAATGTGAAGTTAAATTGCTTTAGTGTTCTATGCCAGTTTATAGCTCAAACATTAGGTAGAATGATGAGGAAGTAAATGAATCTAATGTGCTTCTTTTTCTTCTTTGTAACTTCAACTAAGACATCTGTGGTTGGATATCTAATAGATTCAACAACAATGGAGCACGATGATGTGATTGAAGTTTCCTTGATAAGAAATGCAACACAACTATGTGTAATACTTGATCTCAATGGTCTTCTTTTACAACGATGCTTTGCTAAGTCTAAAAGGTTTCAAAGATTTCAAATGGGAAAGCAATGGCTTGTTCTTGGACCATGATGTATGGAGTTTCTTGAAGCCTTATTTGCAAGATTCCAAGTTGGAGTTTGGTCGACAGCTTTACATAAGAATGTCATGGCAGTTATTAAGTGCTTGGAGATCCATGCAAAAGGCCAAGAACAATGTCATAGACATCAACTCAAAATCATATATAGGCCAGATAAGATGGGAGTAGAAGCAATGTTCAAGCCTCTGAAGTATGTATGGGATCAATATGGAGATGTTTGTCAACATACCAAGACTATTCTCATAGATGATAGTCCTTACAAAGGATGTCCAAATCCTATTGAAATTTGCATTTATCCAAAACATTTGATATTGATCGTGAAGA
Source organism: Lygodium microphyllum (assembly GCF_053477565.2). NCBI lineage: Eukaryota > Viridiplantae > Streptophyta > Polypodiopsida > Schizaeales > Lygodiaceae > Lygodium > Lygodium microphyllum. Next base: position 105,974,258 of record NC_141146.1, on the reverse strand, counting down.
CTCTATCTTGATCAAAGAACTTCTACCATACTTGACTTGCTTAAGCAAATACCATGATGCACGTGAAATCATCAAGTTTGATCAATATGGATAGGATCCAGTTCAATATGGACATGAATTGTATGCTCAATTCAAGGTTGTCATTGATGAATGGACTAGAGCAGAGAATGATGATATTTCATCTTCATCATCAGCACCGCACGAGACCATGATTGATAAAGATGGTATATATGTTCAACCTTCAATTACTTCTTGCTTCAAGAGACCATCTATTATACAAACATCCTCAACAAATGCCTCACGTCATCCATCTCTTACATTGAATAGCTCACAGTTATCCATGTTGAAGCAGACTCCTTTAGTCTCTACTTTGAAAGATATGGAAGCAACGCAACTTGCTCATGAGTAAGGATATCACAAACATTTCATAAATGGTAGTGCAGCTAAATGTTTTATACAAAATCCACAAAATTTGTATTTTTCCAATATACATGATGTAACAAGATGATGCCAGGAGGCATATTCCACGATGGATTCCGTGAGGTTTTACGATGGATTCCGTAAACTTAGATGACCGGGGCTCATACACAAAGAGGATTCTTTGTGCGAGAAGTTGATGGGAACGCCTGTCCTTTTCGGGCGTTTCATTAATTTAGTGTGTACATGGGTGATTCCATAGCGGGTGATTCCGCAAAATGCATATTAAATTAATAAACGTTTATGAGTCTAGAGTGCGCACTCGTAATAAATTAAGGTTAGGATTTATTTCTAACCAGTTGATTTATTTATGTAGCCGAAGACTGCTAGGTATTCACTTTTGTTGGTTTAATTGTGTTATTTTACTAACGATTGTGAATGCTTCAGTTGATGTGTAGAGATAGCAGCAGTGGCGGAGGAAAGCATTGGAGTCTAGCGGGTTTTCGACCTTTGGACTATATTTTGATAGGCGCCACGCCTATATTTTGTTATGTCTATAGAGACATTGATTATTTATTATTCTTTTGTATGCGCTTATGCGCCTGGATATGTTATTTCTATTTGGACATTGAGATTGGGCGTGCCAGACTCTATGGGCACCGTCCATTAGCTTTATTTTCTTATTTTTGGTAGAAAGCAAACTCAAAAGCTAAAAGCTTGTCATATTTTTGTAATTGGGCTATTTTTGAGCATGAAGATTGGAAATATACATTAAATACATGCTTTGTGAAGCGCTCACACAAGGCATGGGGGAGATTGAACCCAATTTGTCTCTTGCTTCATGTCGTGCTTGCTTTTACATGGGTTTTTGTGCTAAAAAGTAGAGTACTTTGTTCTTGGGAACCTTCCGGGATTCACCACGTGAGCTATCTGCGACCGATCTGCGCACCAGTGGTATCAGAGCGGAGCAGAGATCAAAGGCTTCCAATCGCTACCAATCTCGGGCGAAGGCGGAGCTCCAGGAACAAACGGCCTCTACAGTCAATCTCGTCGCGAACCGTCGATACAGGCAGACTTCTGGCGATCAGGAACCCCTGTTTCCACTGTCAGATCGCGAAGGACCAATCTCTGTCGGCGGAGGACCACTCATCCATTCTCTTCATCAAGTCGTTGCAAACAGAGATAAGATCTTTCATAATCAAGTTTATTATTACCTTAAAGCTTCATCTTAAGCTTAAGAAGCTTTATAAGCTTCAAATCATCAAATCGACTTGGAAGAGGAGGCCCCGAAAATTCCGCGTGGGAAAAAACGCCCCCCCCCCCCCCCTCATGATAAAAAACGGCGGCCTCTGCTAGTCCTCCTTAAGCCTTAAGCACTTAAGCTTAAGCTTAATTACTTAAGCTTAAGCTTAATTACTTAAGCTTAAGGCTTCTTATAAGTCACACTGGCCAAACAAAGTCAGTAACTCTGGGTCTCACGCTCCAGAAGTCAAGTTCAGTAAGTCACTTGGAATCAAGTACTGCAAGTTCTGCAAGTCGGCCTAAGTCCAGCAAGTCAACAACTCTGCAAGTCTGTTAAGTCTGCAACTCTGCAAGTCAGACTAAATCAGAACTGACTAGTGCTTAAAACTCATAGAAGACTTGTTCGTATGCAAAAACTCTGGACTGGAAAGTTGTTCGCAGCAAGTTGTTCTACCTATCTACAAGTTCGTTGAAGTACTTTCAACAAACGGAGACAGAAATATTTCAGAATTTCTGAAAATTGAAGAAGAAAATACCCAAAAATACATAGCCTTGTAACCCCAAACTTGAGCTACGCTCATCCCGCTAACTGATTTTGAGTGAGAAAGATTTGTTGAGTTTTACAAGATGACTACCCCACATATGGATGATCCTATGGCTGAAGACGATCTACCCGAGCCTACCATGGAACAAAAGCTGGATCTTATCATGCTGCAATTGGAAGAAGAGCGAAGAGCTAGGCAAGCCTTGCAAGCGCAATTGACAAAGCTACAAGGAGCGTCCACTGACAAAGAAGAACCCCAAGCTGAAGATCTGATTCGCCGTACCATCGACGCCACTCTTGAAGCACAAACCATTCGCAAGGAATCCAAGATAAGTAAACAAAGTTTCAAGTTTCGCACTTTCAATGGCATAAGAGAAGGAAAGACTGTTTTATCATTCATTAGCCAGTTTGATGACTATTTCCATGAGGAAACTTATCCCGAGAAAGATAAAATCAAGTGTGTTACTAATCAACTGATAGATAGAGCATCACTTTGGTGGACTGTAGTCCGCAAGAGTATAGAATGTCCTGCTACATGGGAAGATTTCAAGAAGAAGTTCATGCAAAATTTCCTTCCACCGCAATTTCATGAGAAGGCTATCAAGCAATGGGATTTACTCCAACAACGCGATCGTGAGCCTATTCCACAGTATACAGAGAGTTTTTGGAATGCACTCTTACAGCTACGCATGCTTGAAGATGTACCAGAGACGACACATAAGCGGAAGTACATGTCTGGACTTCTTGGACATTACTACGCTGAGGTGAACATGTTCAAGCCTGCTACCCTTGAAGAAGCCATCTCCTTAGCTCACGACACTGAAGATAAGTTATGCAGAAGAGATCGACGACCACAGCCATTCCAAGCAAACGGTAATTATGGATCTAAACAATTCAATTCCAATTTCAGAAGGTTTAATCCAGGTCGTTTTTCATCACCATCTTTCCGCAAGAATTGGCCTAAACCACCTGCATTACCATCCACTGTCAATCCAAATCCTAAGCCTATCCAACAAGCAAATCCAAATATACCCAGACTCCCAGCCATTGCAAATAATGTGACCAAAGCCAAGCCCATAGTATGCTACAAGTGTCACCAGCCAGGGCATCTCACAGCAAATTGTCATTCAAAGAAGCCATCAGCACATATCAACTACCTTGGAGCTATGGACGAAGACGAGCATGAGGATATGCCGGATTTCACTGAAGAAGAAGATGATCCTACTACTACTTCCGACACTTTACCAGGTATGCCTACTTCACATTCATTGTTAACTATGAAATGTATGGTACATGGAAAAGAAAGAACTATATTGCATGATGACGGTAGTACCCATGACTTTATTTCAGCAAAATTGGTAAAGGAATTGAAATTGCATACTGTACCTACGCACTATCGCATAAAAGCTGCATTTTTAGGCACTAGGTACAATGGCACACAAGAAGTTCAAGATTTAGAAATTCAAATTGGTCCATATATTGAAAGAAGAAATTTCTTAGTTGTTCCATTACAGTCAAGCGACATTATTCTAGGAATGCCATGGAGACACCAACATAATCCCAATATAGATTATTCCACACACACAATGAATATAAATTTTCAAGGAAAATCTATTACATTATTTAGTATGCATGCATCTCATATGTTTCCACTGCTTTCGCATACTCAAGCAAAACGTGCACTACGCAAGAACACTAAATCATATCTCATTTGGGTGAATGAATTGCACGCAAAAGAAAATCATATGCACCCTAAGCATAAGGAATTTCTTGCATATTTTAAGGACTGTTTTGCAGAAGACCTACCACCAGGTTTACCTCCATCACGTCCAGAAGATCATAAAATTGACATAATACCTGGCACACAACCACCTTGCAAAGCCCCATATAGGCACAATCAAATAGAGCAAAAAGAAATCCAGAGTCAAGTAGAAGAATTACTAAATAGAGGCTTAATTCGACCTAGCAGTTCTCCATTCGGTGCACCTGTGCTCTTAGTCAAGAAAAAGAATAATACTTATCGGATGTGTATTGACTACCGAGCATTAAACAAGATCACTGTAAAGAATAGATATCCTATACCTAGAGTTGACGACCTTATGGACAAACTGCAAGGATCTTCTATATTTAGTAAAATTGACCTTAAGTCTGGATATCATCAGGTGAGGCTAGATAGATCCGACATATTTAAGACTGCATTCAGGACACAGTTTGGCCATTACGAATTCTTAGTTATGCCATTTGGATTAACTAATGCACCTGCTACTTTCAGTAGAATGATGAATCGTATTTTTCTAAAATATCAATATTGTGTGATTGTTTTCTTTGATGATATTTTAGTGTTCAGTCAAAGTGAAAAAGAGCATTATGAGCATTTATCATTAGTTTTTCAATTACTGAAAGAAAATCAATTGTTTGCAAATCCTGACAAGAGTGAATTCTTTAAGACAGAAATAGAATATCTAGGTCATATTGTATCAAAAGAAGGAATAAAAGTTGATCCTAAGAAAATTGATGCAATATTGCATTGGCCTATTCCTAAAAATGTACATGAATTACGCTCATTCCTTGGTCTTGCTAGTTTCTATAGGAAGTTTGTACATAATTTCTCATTACTTGCTTTACCACTGACCAAACTTCTTAAGAAAGGCATTGTTTACCAATGGACTGAAAACCAGCAGAAATCCTTTGATTTACTCAAACGTGCATTGACCAATGCCCCTGTTCTACAATTGCCTGACTTTAACAGACCATTCTTTCTAGTTGTGACTGATGCTAGCGGATCAGGAATAGGAGCCGTGCTAATGCAAGACAACCATCCAATAGCATATTCTAGTTCTAAGCTGAAACCCTCTGAGCTCAAATATTCCACTTATGACAAGGAACTCTTAGCAGTTGTACAAGCATTAAAACAATGGAAGCATTATTTAATGGGTTCAGAATTCATGATAAAGACCGACCAGCAAAGCATTAGACATCTACTTAGCCAACCCCAAATTTCTGACTGTCATATCAAATGGGCTTCATTCATTCAAAGTTTCCATCCTATCATTCAATACCAACCTGGAAAAGAAAATGTAGTTGCTGATGCATTAAGTAGAAGACCTGCAATTCATAACATTTCTATCATATCTTTTGATTCTTTAATTGCTATGAAAGACACATATCACCAGGATATTACTTTTCATTCTGATTGGCAAAAATTAGTTCAAAATAATTTCATTCCTCTTGATTCATTATCATATAATGATGGATTCATGTTCTTTGAAAAGAGACTGTGTGTTACTATTCCATTCCGATCTTTTGTTTTGAATGAAATTCATTGTCCCCCATATCAAGGTCATAGAGGTATCATTTCTACATTACGCATGTTAACTAAAGATTTTTATTGGCCGCATATGGATGCAGATGTATCTAATTTTGTTTCTGAATGTCTGATTTTTCAAAGAATAAAGAGACATCATGGTAAACAGTATGGATTATTAATGCCTTTATCTATTCCATCTAAACCTTGGGAACATATATCTATGGATTTCATTACTGGCTTACCAAATACTAAATCTAACCATGACATGATTTGGACAATTGTAGATAGATTTAGTAAGCAAGCATATTTCATTGCATGTAAGAAAACTTTAACAGCATCACAAGCAGCACAGTTATTTTTGAAAACTGTTTTTACTAACCATGGATTGCCGAAAGTGATTATTTCAGATAGAGATTCTAGATTTTGTAATAATTTTTGGATTACACTGTTTGCAAATCTAGGCACAAAGATTGATTTCTCATCTGCATTTCATCCAGAAACAAATGGACAAACAGAAGCCACAAATAGCACCATTCTAGATCTTTTACGTGCATACACTATCTCTAAACCTCAGACATGGGATACTCATTTACATTTATTACAGTTTGCATATAACAATACACCGCACACGTCTACAAAGAAAGCACCTTTTGAAGTTATTTATGGATATAGATTATCTACACCTGTTGCCTCTTTGTCTAATAGAATACAAAGTGCCGATGATATTGCTGTTATGCATAAACACTATTTTTGATGAAGTAAAGGATATGATTGCTAAAGCCCAACAATCATATACCAAACAAGCCAACAAGAAAAGACAAGCCATGAATTTCAAAGTTGATAATTATGTTTGGCTTAGAATAGAAAAGCGTAGACTGCTAAGTGTAGATACACATCCAGTTGTCAAATTAGCTCCTAGATTCTACGGACCATTTAGAATCATTCATAAGATTAATGACAATGCATTCAAGCTAGAACTGCCATCCCATTGGAAAATTCATAATACATTTCATATTAGTTTATTGAGACCATTTAAAGGCCAATTACCTATCCACCCTGTCTATGAAAACCCACCTTTACTAGAAGAAGAGACTGAAATACTCGAACCAGAAGCCATCATAGATACTGACTACATGACCACTAGAACTGGCCGAAGGTATTCTAGATATTTAGTGAAATTTAAGAACCATCCTGTAGAGGAAGCACAATGGATGCACGCTAGAGACCTAAATGCTTTCCCCACTCTGTTAGCTCCACATTGAGCTAATAGCAATTGAGGTCAATTGCTATCCCACCCCGGGGGTATGATGCCAGGAGGCATATTCCATGGTGGATTCCGTGAGGTTTTACGGTGGATTCCGTAAACTTAGATGACCGGGGCTCATACACAAAGAGGATTCTTTGTGCGAGAAGTTGATGGGGACGCCTGTCCTTTTCGGGCGTTTCATTAATTTAGTGTGTACATGGGTGATTCCATAGCGGGTGATTCCGCAAAATGCATATTAAATTAATAAACGTTTATGAGTCTAGAGTGCGCACTCGTAATAAATTAAGGTTAGGATTTATTTCTAACCAGTTGATTTATTTATGTAGCTGAAGACTGCTAGGTATTCACTTTTGTTGGTTTAATTGTGTTATTTTACTAACGATTGTGAATGCTTCAGTTGATGTGTAGAGATAGCAACAGTGGCGGAGGAAAGCATTGGAGTCTAGCGGGTTTTCGACCTTTGGACTATATTTTGATAGGCGCCACGCCTATATTTTGTTATGTCTATAGAGACATTGATTATTTATTATTATTTTGTATGCGCTTATGCGCCTGGATATGTTATTTCTATTTGGACATTGAGATTGGGCGTGCCAGACTCTATGGGCACCGTCCATTAGCTTTATTTTCTTATTTTTGGTAGAAAGCAAACTCAAAAGCTAAAAGCTTGTCATATTTTTATAATTGGGCTATTTTTGAGCATGAAGATTGGAAATATACATTAAATACATGCTTTGTGAAGCGCTCACACAAGGCATGGGGGAGATTGAACCCAATTTGTCTCTTGCTTCATGTCGTGCTTGCTTTTACATGGGTTTTTGTGCTAAAAAGTAGAGTACTTTGTTCTTGGGGACCTTCCGGGATTCACCACGTGAGCTATCTGCGACCGATCTGCGCACCACAAGAAGGCGCTGACTCTATATGGACTAATTTTGACTTTCATAATAGATATATCCCTTACATTAAAGGCTTTTGCATGGCTATGAAATATATTCTTGTTAGAAATTTAAAGTGTTTTATGTAGTTACCTTGGTGTTTCTAAACACCACCAATATCAATGAGAGAATCTACTTGATGTTTTTTATTTTTTCAATAACATTAGTTAATTGTGTTGAAATTTTTTAAAAAGTGATTTAAATCCTATTTTTTACTTTATGATAGTCTACTATACAAACATACTCAACAAATGCCTCACATCGTCTATCATTTACATTGAACAACTCACAATTATCCATGTTAAAGTAAACTCCTTCAGTCTCTACTTTGAAAGATATGGAAGCAATGCAACTTGCTCATGAGTTAGGATATTTCAAATAATTTCATAAATGGTAGTGCAGCTAAATGTTTTATACAAAATTTGCATTTTTCCAATATACATGATGTAACAAGAAGGCGTTGACTCTATATGGACTAATTTTGACTTTCATAATAAATATATCCCTTACATTAAAGGATTTTATATGGCTATGAAATATAAGCTTGTTAGAATTTTAAAGTGTTTTATGTAGTTACCTGTGTTTCTAAACACCACCAATATCAATGAGAGAATCTACTTAATGTTTTTTATTCTTTCAATAACATTAGTTAATTGTGTTGAAATTTCTTATAAAGTGGTTTAAATCCTATTTTGTACTTTATGATAGTCTACTATACAAGCATACTCAACAAATGCCTCACATCGTCTATCACTTACATTGAACAACTCACAATTATCCATGTTGAAGCAGACTCCTTTAGTCTCTACTTTGAAAGATATGGAAGCAATGCAACTTGCTCATGAGTTAGGATATCACAAACATTTCATAAATGGTAGTGCAGCTATCTACAAAAGTTGTATTTTTCCAATATACATGATGCAACAAGACAGTGACTCTATATGGACTAATTTTAACTTCCATAGTAAATATATCCCTTACATTAAGGGCTTTTGCATGGCTATGAAATATATGCTTGTTAAAAATTTAAAGTGTTTTGTGTAGTTACCTTAGTATTTTTAAACGCCACCAATATCAATGAGAGAATCTACTTAATGTTTTTTTTTCTTTCAATAACATTAGTTAATTGTGTTGAAATTTCTTATAAAGCAGTTTAAGTCCAATTTTATACTTTATGTCTTAGCTAACAAATAAGTCTTAATTGATAATAAAATTTATGTCCATTTCTTTGGAAACACAAACCATTGGTCATGAAAGGTTAAATCTTTAGTCTTAGAATAATCATAAACTTCTAGCTTGGTATATAAATCTTCATTTTATGATATGAAAATTCATTTAGCTAGTCAAAGTGTGAAGCTAGTTAATTTTGGCCAAAGTCAATATCCATCTTATCCATATATTGTCAAGATAGATAGAAATTTTGAATAAAAGATATTTATATATCATGCATATACATACAAAAAATATAAATGGGGTGAGCAATTATTTGACATACTTGTGTCTATTGGTTTACACAACAAAAGAACCATCACATCATAGGTTATCCAAACTTGTTACGATATGGTATTAGATCAAGTTATTAAACCACACCTAGTTAGTGGTGACTCTTTTAAGGTCCTAGTGTCAAGATTGTGGGAGAGAAGGAAGGAGTCTCGCTTGAAGCTTTCTTGCTTGCACAATGGGGGAAGACACACAAGGGTGGAGGCTGAAAACAGTTTTCCTCTTCTTAGTTGTGTAAGCCAAAAGAACTCAAGTACAAAGAAATAGAAGAACCCTATATATAGGTTTCAAACCAAACTCAACTAACTAAGGTGGCATACTAACTGAGCCATGAACTAGAGTAGATAAGGATAGCTATCATGTAGCTATTATTCATGGGCGGTGTACCAACCGCGTCTGCAACTGACAAGTCGGTGACATAAATACACAACGGTCACCCTGGTGTATCATGAGTGGAGTTCGATATCTCAACACTCCCCCTCGAGCTCAATCCCAATTCCTGCACACCAAGCAGGTCTCTGAACTTGTGTAGCTTCTCTGCACCCAATGCCTTCGTGAATATGTCAGCTACCTGATCCTCTGTGCTGGCATAAACTAGATCAATAAGACCTAGTAAAACCCTCTCTCGCACATAGTGATAATGCACCTCAATGTGCTTTGTTCTAGCATGATAGACTGGGTTATTTGCCAAGTGTATACTACTCATGTTGTCACAATAAATGACAACTGGTCCATCTGTAGACTGATGCATATCATAAAGTAGCTTATGCAACCAAGCTACCTCACATGCAGCCATTGCTGCACCCCTGTACTCAGCCTCTGTGCTCGATAAGGCAACTGTAGGCTGTTTCTTGCTGCTCCAAGTGACTGCAGCACTCCCAAAAGAGAACACATATCCACTGGTAGATCGTCTATCAGAAATACTACCAGCCCAATCAGCATCAGTGTATCCATGCAACTGTATCTGAACCCATGTCTCATAAAATAGTCCATACTGCAATGTGGACTTCACATACCTGAGTATGCGTCTAGCCGCATCCAAATGTGGTTTCCTTGGAGCCTGCATAAACTGACTTACCAATCCAACAGCATAGCTCAAATCTGGCCTGGTAATAGTCATATAAATCAAACTTCCTACTATGCGTCTGTACATAGTAGGGTCTTCTAGAAGCTCACCTGCATCTGTGCTCAGCTTCACATTTTGCTCCAAAGGAACTGAAATAGGCTTACAGCCTGTCATCCCATATTTGGACAGCATGTCCAATCCATACTGCCTCTGCAAGAGCTGTATCCCACTTGGTGATCTAATCACCTCAATGCCCAAGAAATAACGCAGCTCTCCCAAATCCTTCATCTCAAACTTCTGCTTCAATAGCATTTTCACATGAAGGATATCTTCATCACTGTCACCTGTCATAATCAAATCATCAACATAAATGACAAGCAGCATAATACCTTTCTCTGTTTTTCTCACATAAAGTGAGAAATCTGCCTTGGAAATCTGAAAGCCAATAGTGACAAGATACTGTCCTATCTTGTCAGACCATGCTCTAGGTGCTTGCTTCAAGCCATACAAGGCTTTCTTCAACCTGCAAACAAACTCAGGATGAACAGCATGCACATAACCTGGTGGCTACTCCATATAGACCTCTTCTTGCAAATCACCATGCAAGAAGGCATTCTTTACATCCATCTGATGTAAAGACCATCCCTTTGATGCAGCCATAGCAATGACTGCTCTTACGGTTGCCATCCTTGCAACCGGACTGAATGTTTCTTCATAGTCAATGCCATATGTTTGTGCATACCCCTTGACTACTAATCTTGCCTTGTATCTGTTCACAGAACCATCTGCATTGTGCTTCACCTTATAAACCCACTTACAGCCAATTGCATTTTTACCTTTAGGCAAAGGTACCAATTCCCATGTAGCATTTGCTTCCAAGGCATCCATTTCTTCATCCATGGCTTTCTCCCATTTTTCTTTTCCCATGGCTTCCTCAAAAGAAGTGGGTTCTGGTTCTTGTATCACTTTAACCATATATACATAGTGAATGGCTGTAAATCCATCATATTTCAGCCTATCCACAGGATACCTAGCTCTCATAGACCTGCGCAAAGTAGGTTCACTCCCAGGTGCTCTCAAAACATCCCTGGTCTTCCTTACTCCAGGTGTAACAATAGAAGGAATGCCCAACTCATCATCAATGCTCTGTTCTGAGCCACTGGATTCACCATCCACATAAGAGTGACCTGCATTCACATCAAACATGGGCTGATCAACCTTCTCTTTTCCTTTTCGTGATACCTGCATACCGCTATCTGCATTACTTTGAGAAGATTCTCCTGATCTCAATCTGCCTGTCCATGGCAAAGAATGTGAACCACTGCTAGAGGACGCTCCAGGTCCACTAATATTTTGTGACTGCTGTTGTGAATTTTGTGCAGCATTACCATTTTGTGCATCTACATCATCAATCACATTTACTGGTTTATACCAGCTACTCATCTCATCAAAAACAACATCTCTGCTCACTGTAAACTTACGAGTAGAAGGGTTATAGCATCTATACCCTTTTTGCTGCAGAGAGTAACCAATAAAGATGCACTTCTCAGCTTTTGGATCCAACTTGGATCACAACTCATCTGGCACATGTACATAGGCAATGCAACAAAAAATTTTCAAATGAGAAATATCTAGTTTCCTACCAGTATACCTCTCCTCTGGAGTCATTCCATGTATTGCTGCAGTGGGAGTCCTATTCATTATGTAGACTGCTGTAGCAACTGCTTCAGCCCAATAAAAATCTGGCAAGTCTTTTTCATTGAGCATGGCACGAGATACCTCTCCAATATGCCTGTTTTTCCTTTCTGCAATTCCATTTTGTTGTGGGGTATAACTACATGAATATTGCTGCTTTATGCCATGCTCCTGCATGAACCTTGCAAACTCATTTGAGAGGTACTCTCCCCCTCCATCTGACCTTAGGCATTTTATCTACAAGCCTGTTTCTTTTTCAACCATAGCTTTAAGAGTTTTGAAATGCTCAAAAACTTGACTTTTCTTTTTCATAAAATACACCCAAACTTTTCTGCTATAGTCATCAATAAAACTGACAAAATAATGACAGCCTGCAAGAGATGCAGCTTTAGTTGTCCACACATCAGAGTGGTTTAATTCCAATGGCTTCTTACTTTCTTGAACATGTCTAGGAAATGGTTTCCTTGCCTATTTTCCAAACTGACAGGCTTCACATACCTTATGCATTTCTGCAACCTTGAATTTCGGCAAACCTGCAATAATATTTTGGGCCTGCATTGATTTAAGTCATTGTACATTAACATGACCAATGCGTTTATGCCAGATATCAATATCTGCAACTACACCGGTCCCATGTGCAAACATTGCTGCACTCAATTAAGACATGTCTGCATCCAATGTAAACATTATGCCCTTCTTCTTTCCTTTTGTTATCAAGCGACCTTTATTTTTCATATCCTCAACAAAGCATCCATGAGGATTAAATCTGACCTGCAAGCCCTGTTCAACCATTTGACCAACAGAAACCAGATTCTTGGTGATATTCGGAACATGAAATACATCAGACAGGTATTTCTTTTTCCCATCCTGCATAGACAAGGAAATTTTTCCAATCTGCACAATAGGATGTGCAATATCATCACCAGTCTCCACAAATCCTGGTTTTTCCATTTTCCTTGCATCCTCCATCCATTCTGCATGACTTGTCATGTGGTTTGATGCACCTGAGTCAACATACCATACATCGTTGCTTTCTTCTGCACTTGTCACAGAATTGTTCATGTGCTGCACCATAAACAGATGCTCATTTCTGTCATCACCCTGTCTACTAGAGGATGCATAATTTCCTTGTTGCAGTTTTCCATTTATGATGTCATTCTGCTTTTTATAGCAGTCTTTAGCCATATGACCCATTTTACCATAATAGTAGCATTCAACATTACTGTTTGCATTTTGGCCTCTTTGCCATCCACCACGACCTCTTTGGCTCCCCCTGCCTCTAGAGTTACCACGTCCTCCTCCATAGGACTAGTTTTCTTGAGTTTGCTGCATATTCTGATTTCTACCACGGCCTCCATATCGGCCTCCTCTACCTCTGCCTCTACCTCTTCCAGCATTTGAGTAGAAGACAGCTTCTTTTGAAGTTCCTCCTGAAGAAGATGCACCACCATTTCTTTGCTCCTCAGAAATTAGAAGAGCAATCAGCTCCTCAAAATCAGGAAATCTTTCACGAACTGAAATGGATGTCTGAAACTGTGCATAATCCTTTCCTAGACCATTCAAGGTCACAGAAACTAAATCATCATCTTCCACTGGTGACCCAATGGAAGCAAGTGCATCTGCAATCTTCTTCACCTTCATGTGGTAGTCATTGATGCTCATATTTTCTCTTTGCACATTGTGCAACTCTTGCTTGAGCTGCATTTTCCTGGCTTGCGTATTTGTGCTATACATTTTTGACAAAGTATCCCATGCCTCCTTTGGCGTACTTGCATCCTGAATATGCACAATCATAGAGTCTGAAATGCTGATAGACAGCCAATACATAACTTTCCTGGCTCTCTCATGCCATGCTTTAAATGCCTGCATTTGCTGTTGATTGGGAACATCAGGAAGAACTGGTTCTTCTTCATTTCCTACAACAAATTCCCAATATCCTTTTCCCATAAGGAAATTCGTCATTCTAAACTTCCATGCTTGGAAGTTGTTCTTGTCAAGCTTTTCAGTGACAATCTGTGAAAGAGAATCAGATGCCATTACAGAAGACTGCAAAAAATTCTGTCACTGCAAAAACCACAGCTTCACCCTCACAAGGGAAAATCTGCAAAACTGGCGAAAGTGGTATTTGACCACACAGTCACTTCCTAGTGACGATTTTGCATCAACAGGCAACAGGGATGATTCTGTAACTCCCAATGTCTCTGCGCACAAGCATACAATGCAATTTTTACAGTAACTATTCACCGACCTATAGAACAGTGGCTGCACAGCATAAAACTGGGCATTTTCTTGAGTGCGTGCAGAAAACTTCGGTCTCCAAAACAGGCCCCGAAATGGCCTCAAATAAAAAAAACAAGGTCACCGAGGGCTAAAGCCCTCACTCGTAGCATATACTGCCCTCTTGCTTCACCGCGAAGGGCGTCTCAACCTGAGACAATGCACTCCTGCACTTTCCGGCTGCGCTACCTGTAGAGATCTGCTCCCAAAACAGAAAATGATGAAAAGCTCGACCTCTCTGCCCATAAGGCATAGTCCCATTCAGTTCCCCTAAAACAGCATAAATCGGGATTCTAGCAACCTGAACTCTAGGTCAGCGTTGCCTGCTGTTCATTCCCTTCGAGAAAATTTCCTTGCTGTCGATTTCGCTTGAGAAAAGTTCCCAGCCAACCAGGACCACCCATCTGTAGGATGGACCCATGGTCACATCCACCGCACTTTCCTCAAGGTTGTTTTAGTTGTCTAATTACCTACCACATTTAGTTGGACATGCATAAAACATCTTTCTTAATTAGCCAATTAGACACCGATTCCTTCACGTAATCTTAGCACTGACATAGAAAAGCAGTGTCAAACAAGTTACTTTACAATAATTGATCTTATTTATCTTTGGAAAACATCATACAATCCAGCCCGTAGGCTAATCCATAATCCGCCCGAAGGCTATCCATAATCCACCCGAAGGCAATCCAGCAATCCACAGGGATTACTAATCCAAGATTCCACCCGTAGACTAGTATGCGGGCCTCGAGATCCAATCCTAAGTCGCGTTGTCCTCTTGTGCAAGGCTTGGAAGAGGCAAGGGATTTACGGCCAGAGCCCCCCCTGGCACCCAAGCACTCTTGCTCCAAGTAGCGCCCAACGGAGAGACCTCTTGCGGCGGGTTCAATCCACATTCACGGTGCAGCTAACAACCCCCTTGGTTAGAGTCAGGCAGACAAACGGGGGTAACTGATGCTGCCTCTCCCTTCACGCCTTCAACCTGAAGCATTAATTATCTTTCCATATTTAGTTCCTTTAGCAAACAATGCAAACAGTGCTTCTACACTGTTACAAGCACAATCAATCTAGTGGTCGTTTATTTGGTCAATTGCTAAGGAGTGAATCCTTCTCTCCGAATGCATCTAGCATTTGATCCTGGATCAATTGCAACTTGGCAAGATCCCCAAGGGTTTGCTTGTTCACCCTTTTGTCCTTGGGTTAGGGTCATACCTTGTTAACCCAACTTAACCAACACCTTAGGTTTCATAAATTAACAGTAAATCCTATCGGCCATGTCGCTCTAACTTGATTGATTCTTTGCTTACCAAGCAAATACATAACTTTCCTTAACTTGGCAAATCAGCCAAGAAAGGTGATGTAGTAGGATGACTACTCATCCTCTTGCAAGCTAGACTTGCGCTAGAACCTACCAACCCCATTCCAAGAAATGGCAAATCCATCTTGTGATTAAATCACAAGGCCGTGCGACGTTGCAACTTGTTGCACAAGTGTCGCATCTATCCCATGGGATCATTTCACCCATTGAACGACATTTCCTGGTCAAGGAATTTTGTTTAGACAAGAAGCAGGGTTTAGGGTGTCTTCTTACCCAACCCAACCCTAATTGTACTAGGCTAGGTCCTAGGGTTTCCAAACTCAATCTGAGTTTTAGCATTAGGTCGATTGATCCTTAGGGTAGAACCCTAGATCGTTGTTTGCATGAGCGTCCAATTGACCCAAACATTCCGTGAATGTGGGTAGGACCTTTGGGTTTGAGAGCTTCGACTTGGCGTTCAAATACGATACTATGCTGCATTTCTGACGTGCCAAGCCTTAGCTAGTACTTGAGGTATTTATCGTATCGACCAGTTATGTCTATACGAATCCCTTGCGGGCTAGGTGATTTAGATAAATTGATCTACTTGTCTTGCGACAAGGGCGATCCTTTCCTAGAGATGCTAACCTTGTTCTAAAGGTATAAATAGACGCTAGATAGCACATTTCGTGCAAGTATACGATTTGTTACATCTATGTTCTATAAGGTATGGAATAACCCTTTACTTTTCTTACTAAAGTCACGACGAATGATAACTTGCATGAAACCTACTAGGGTTTACATCAAAGAATCATGCCTACAACCCTTTTGTCTAAGCTTTAGAATGTCATGCTTTGATAAGCCACGCAATCTTTTCCAAATGCAACTCGATGAAATGAAATTTACGCATGACGAATATGCGACCCTTAGATACAACATCGTTAATGAAGTTCATGTGACATGCAACCTTCAATCCATTCGACAAACATCTTTGCATGCAACATGCAATGTCCATAGTTTCATTTTCATGCCGTGCAATGGAAGTTAACAATTTCCTCATGCGAGTCATAACAAAGGAAGTTATTGACTAAATGCAAGATACTCTTTTCCTTCACGGCCAATGCACTTAACAACTTCCTCTTTAACCCTAGGCAATATGTGTTTTAGACTTCCACTTTGAAAATGCATGACAAGGCAATTTGCGACTAAGTTCATAGGGCGAGTAAGTGATTTTCATTCATAACTTTGGAGATGCAAACGATCTACTTGCATGATATGCACCAATCCTTATCCATCGTTTACAGAGATACTTTCTCAAATGTACTTTTATCCCTACTACATGAATTAATGATAAGCGTAAAATGCATTCTCCCTATGGAATTAAGCATGCTTAAAGCATTTCTTTATGTGGAAATAAATTCGTGGAACCTGGGCTTGTGGGCTTGTGGAGATGTCCACGTGTATATTTGGGGAAGAGCCTCCTGCGGGTGCGCCTTGCGTCTTCTTGGGAGCCATCATTGATGACTTGAACTCCGCGATCTCTTACTCGATCTCTGAATTTCCTCCGCTTTGGCAAAACGGCCTCCAAACCCGCCTGCTTTCTCTCGTGTGCAGGAATTGGGGCTTTATGAACCCGATTTTAAAATCGGGGAGGCCATGTAGGAACAAGGCTTAAGGGCTTTATCCTTTAGAAATTTCCAAGAAGCTTCTAAAGAGCTTCTAACTTTTCAGCACCATGTGGAAGAGAGGGAGACCAATGATTGGAAGGAGGGGATGTCGAAGATAGGGGAAGGTGATTAGGATGATGGCAGGGGGAATATGGCTGCAGCAGCAACACTGTAGGCGGCAACTGGCAGCGAATGGTGGTGGCGTCTCCAGGTAGCACGGTGGCCTTCTTCCCAGCATGGGAGCCTCTCTCCTTATGTGTTTCCCCCAATGTCTAAGGGGTGTTTTTATAGTGCAAGAGGGGGGGGAGGTGGTAGCCACCATGTGGCCTATGCATGGCCCTCCCTCCTCATGCTCCCTACACCACACCTACTTCCTCTCCCACTCCCTCTCCTCCAGCCATGCATCGGCTGGGGGAAGGGATAATTATTTAAAAAATTGACTTAACCTTACAATTATCCATTTTGCCCCTTCAAAAAGGGTGTTTCCCCGCAGCATTTACGATCTTCAACCCCGACCTCGATTTCACAATGCGGAGGCCTCATTTTTGCACGTGCGGGGTACAGATTAAGCTGCCAATAATTAGGATGTGGGAGATAGCCTTGCACAGGTTTTAGGCGGCGTGTGGGAAGTCAAGTTCAATAATATTTTTAAGAGGAAATATTACAAATGACGATCATGTTTTAAGTGTGGGGACATCACTGGTTGGTCTGATGTGTGGCCCTAGGTCCCTGTTGCTCGGTTCATCCTTCTCGTTAAGGTTTTAAGTGTGGGACTGCGTCCCTATGCATCTACGATGCATACCCTCCTGCATATCCTAATTCTGATCATCCATCTATGCCATCACTTGATTTTACCCTAATGGGATCCCTTTCCCACGTACCCGTCCTTCTTTACCCCCTTCCTCCGACTGTGCCTTTTTAGTTTCCCTTTATCCCTTAATTTGATATTTTTCCATGTGAATACATCCTATGATCACCAGAACCCACCTCCAACCTTATAGCCATGTTCGCCCCTTCAAATGGAACCATTTTTCTTTTTATATCCTCCTATTTCGATTAGCAGTTCAATAATTATTAATTTTTGAAGCATTTTACGTAACCTTGACATGTTCCCATGTGAATGCATCTTTTTTGCTTTGGAACAACTAATGGATGTAACAACCCTCACCTATACCTTCCACTTGTTTCCATGTAAGCATCTCCTACTGTCCCTCAAAATGTGTTCTAACCTAATAGCCCTATTACCCACACTTGTCTTAACATTTTTCCTTTTTATTCCCTTATGTTCCGATGTACGGATCTTCAACAATTAATTTCCAAGTCCTGTTGGGTGTGTGTTTTTATTGTTTTTCCCATGCAAACGCACTTTACATCCCGCGGAACTGCACTTTCCCTTATCCATCTAGTCTAACACCTCACTGCGGACCTTTTTCCTTTTCATCTTTCCAAGTTTTGAATTACATATCCCTCCGTATTCATTTTTACATCCTATTTTGAGTGCATTTTTGTGGGTTTTTCCATGTGAACGAAACCTATCCATGTCGAAACCACGTTTTGCCGAGATAGACCTGTTTGACACATCATCTTACACAATTTTCCTTTTTTTCCGCCCTTCGTTTCGGCAATGGATTTCTCGGAATTAATTTGCATTTAATATTATGCCTCAATGTCACGCGGGTTTGCATGTAAATGTCCCCCTTTTTGTTTTTTGACTCGCATGCAACGTCTGTTCTACCGTCCTCCATCCCTACGCATGGTCGCACCTTCTTTGATTCTTGGCAATGCAAAATGTTTTTACCCCTCGGTCCATGCTAGCGTGTGGGATGGGGGGGTCGCTTGTCTTTTCTTCTTTGATTTTTTTTTTTAAAACTAATTTTAAAAACCAAAAAATTAATTATTTAAATTCAATAAAATTTTTAAAAAACACCCCCCAACCACCCACATCCCCCCACCCCCCATTTTCCCTCCTCTCTCTCCTCTCTCTTCTTCTTTTCTCTCTCTCTCTCTCTCTCTCTCTTTCTTCTTCCTCCCCAACCCCTCCTTACTTCTTCTCTCTCCCTCTCTCTCTCCCTCTCTCCCTGCTTTCTCCTTCTTCTCCTCCTTCTTCTCATTCTTCCTCCTTCTTCTTCTCCTCTTGCTGTTGCTTCTTCTTCTTCTTATTCTTCCTCCTTCTCCTCCTCCTACTTCTTGTCCTCCTGCTCCACCCGTTTGGCGTAGGCTGCTGCCACTGCCAGTGCTGCCCTGACTACACCACCCAATGCCCTAGCGTATGCTACCCCCGTTGTCGTAGCACATAGGGTTGAAGGTCACCACAAGGGTTTGGCAAGAGAAGAATGTATGGGGGTTCAAGATCTTAGACTTCGGAGATGGTAGAGATAAGAGAAGGGTTGAAGGTTTCAAGCCAAGTTCTTGAAGATAAGAGACAGTAGGGTGTAGGTAGATTCAAGGAGAGGAGTAGATGAAAGAGAAGGAGTTCGAAGAAATTGAAGATGTAGAAGAATACTCCCAAAAAGAATTAGAAAATATAGAAGAATACTAACAGAGATTAAGCCTATCAGTTTCTTTCAGCATTATGAGAAAATACAACTCTAATAGACAAAAATGTGTACAAAATAATACCTTCCTCTATGCTGTTGAGATCGCCAATCTGATGCTTCCAATGGCTCTGAAAGGGGGGTAAAATACCAGGACACCTGGCCAGAATCCTGCCAGATCACTCCATCTCCCACTTTCGAAGTGTTGTTCACTGCCTGAAAACAACGATCGCGCGTCACACGATTTTGCTAATCTCTTTTTTTTACATAAAATCCTCTCAAATTTACTGAAAGCTACATGCTTTCTTTTACATTTCCTCCTAATCTAGAAGTTATCTTTAGTTTTATGGATTTTTACAAGAGATAATATCTAGAATATCAAAAATTGACTGAAAACTTGTCCAAAAAAATCTAATATTTTGAACCATGGACACTAATACTAATGCCTAAAGTGGCATTGGCTCTCTAAATCTAAAAGGAAGCCACACTCTAGATTTTTTTGCACGGTGTGCGCATAGCGGCACGACATCCACCCCCTCCTAACGTGCATATCCTCTAGCATGTGCCAAAGTCTTACGGATTTGCAGTGTCAGAAGAAGTATCTTCTGCCATGTCAGTGTCTTCATCTTCTACCTCTTCTTCTTCCTCTATGTCTTCATGCTCTTGAATTATATTCAAGTCTTCTAGCTCATATATTGAACTTTCTCTTCGTTTGAAGAGCTTGATTCTTTTTCTAGCTATGGGTATCTTCATGATTGTTCCATCCAATTCAGCCAATGAATAGGTGGCATTGTCATGAATGACCTTTACCACATATGGGCCAAACCAATGCTTTACCATCTTCCTAGAAGCACTGTATTGATTGTCTAGGCTGTTGTCATAGATGCTTAAGCACCCAGTCATTTTCTTGAATTGCTCTTGGCCGAAGTCGATGTCGCTTATCAAATCTTCTTTTGTTATTTAGTCTTGATGACTTTAGCTTCTCAATAGCTACTTGAATATCTTCAGGCCTTCTTCCTAGCTGCCATATGCACAAAGTCAGCAACTCTTCTCTACTGATGCCTTCCTCCCAAGGTAGAAGACTCCATGTGATAATAGATTCTTCAATTGGCATAATTGGTTGTTGTCCATGCATAAGTTCAGCTGGCATATAGCCAGTCACTGAACTGTGACAGTCAGCCCATAATGCAAAAGATAGCATTTAGGCCATTCTTTGATCTTTCCTCTACAAGACTTTGCTAGAGCTTTGAGAATAGGTTGATGACCTCTCTCACTCTTTCCATTACCTTCAGGGTTGTAGGATGATGTGAAAGCCAACTTTTGAGCAAAGAAGTTGCGTGCCTCATCAACATCCAACTCTCCTCTATTTGCAGTTACTTTACCCACACAACCATATCTACAAAGCACTTCTTCAAGCAAAAAACAACCAAAAACTTGAGTAGATTTGGTTGTTAAGGCTTTGCCTTCAACTTGATTGGTTAGATCCTCTCTTGCAAGCACTAAATACCGCATATTCCATATTCCTGTAGGCATGGCTACAAGATCAATAACCCATCTATAATGTAGAGACAAAGGATAAATTGGTTGTAACCCATCTCGATGCTTGACTATAGAATACATTTGATACACATAACAGGTTTCAAAAAAATGTGCCATGTCCCGATACATGTTTTGTCACCAATATTTTCTTTGACTTTACTAAAGATTCCCCATATGCCTCTATGGCCAGCCCACAGGCTTTCATGAAATTCCTTCATTACCTATTGTTGCAATCTTTTGTTACCTAAAAATCGACAGGCACTCCTTTCTTCTTCTTTGTGTGCTTTCGTAGATGTCCTTCTTTAAGAAAAAAGCCATAAGCTTTCCTCTTGATATGCTTGAACTCCTCATCAATCCAAGTCTCCTTCTTCTTCATTGTGCTCAAATATTGGCCAATCTTTAGCCAATATTCTTCAAGGAAATGAGCTAGAACTTGAGCAATGCAATAAGCATGCTGGCTTCTAGTTGACCATCCTATTGTTTTCATCTTTGGATCAGTATATGCAGTAACTGAAAATGTATTTTCAGCAGCCATGGAATGAAATTCAGCAAGTATAGATTCTTCAGCTTCATCTTCTTCCATCAGCTCTTCTTCATTGTCATATCTTGCACGTGATAGCATGTCAGCAACTGGATTCGCCTTTTCTGAAGTATGCTTTAATTTGGGGTTGAGAGACTTAATATACATCTTAGCATAGCAATGTCGGGTGTAGAGCAGTTGGCAAGAGTGGAAGACAATCAGTTTCTACCACTACGAAAGCACCTATAAAGTATTCACGATCACACTTTAATGCTGTTACAAATCCCCACAATTCCCTTTTTACTTGTGTATATCTTCTTTGACATTCATTGAGAACTTTTGCTCCAAAACGAATTGCATATCTGTTACCTTCAAGATCCTCTTGGCCAACAGTCCATCCTATCCCAATGGGACTTGTATCCACAGTAAGGATGATGGGTTGATCATTTGAATAGTCAGCCCTTTTGAGAGTGGGAGCTAAATTAATAGCTTCTTTAATTTATGCATAGTGAGAGTATGCTCTTTATTCCAAGAGAATCTTTGACCTTTTCTTAATAACTTATAAATATTTTTGGCTACATGAGAAAAATGTGGTATCCATATGAGATAGAATACACATACGCTAAGAAATCTTCTCACCTCTGAAACATTTTTGCATTTTTCTTGCATTATGCTGATGGCATCTATCTCGACTGACCACTAGGACTTCTTCTACTCCAAAAATCAACTTTGCTCCAAAAAGGGTAAGATGTACCTCTTCTAGCCTTGTCAAAATCCTGTCACAATCATGAATATGGTTAACCACAAATGTCTTGCAACCATCTTCGTCAAGCTCCTCATTTTTTCCATTGACTTCACATCCCTTGATAAGTACATCATTAAGAAATGGAAGAGTAAGTTGTGGAATAAAGTCCCTTAAGACTTTGTGCAGGGCATTCATCTATGGGCTCCGGAGTTTGTTGCACCTTGTGGTAGAGTGCACATGTGGACCAATCCAAGAGGTGTCTTCATTGTGGTAATATCTTGGCTTTCTAATGAAAGCTGAAATTGGTCATATCCTGAATATAGGTCGACCATAGAATAAATTGCTCTACCTACAAAAGCTTCAACAAACTCATCAACAATTGGACCCGAACCAACATTTCGGATTGTGACATGATTGACAGGCAGTAGATCTTGAATGAATCATAAATATCCATTTTTCTTAGGCACAGTAAACCATCGGTTTGAGTAAGGTGCTGAAGAAGATTCTAAAATCTTCATTCTGATCTTCTCATTTAGAAGTTCCAATAATTTGGGCAGATGTGCCCTTGGAACATAAATGGGCTTGAGGTTCCAAGGCACATGTGGGATAGTAAAAATGACCATGGGAGCCACAATATTTGGATCTAGACATCCTATTTCACTTGGTTGAAATGCAAAAGCTTTTCCATGTTTCATTAGCATTTGCATAAAAGAGTGTTTTTCAGCTTAGCGAAAGGAAATAATTTTCACCTATTTTGAGCTCTTTTATACTTTCAAATGTAAACTTATGATCAATGTTGGAAGGATCACGAAGACTTGACTGATTTGCTGCCCTATCAGCGAGCAATTCACTTTCAAGAGGCAATGGGACTGCCACATGTTTGATTTTCTTATCCACTGTCTTGTATTTTGTCTCCACTTGTGCTTCAACCTTGTTGAGTAAACCATTTTCTTCCTATTCAACAAATTCTTGAATTGTTTGATAAAAATCCAATGTAATACTTCTATGGACTGATTTTCTGCATGAGCAACTACATATATTTCAGCCAATGTGTCAGTAGTAATCAGTCCAAAAAAAAAGCCAGAAATATCTTCATTTTCATCCATCATGTCATAAGTTTTCAGCTTCCTTTTTACATGACATAAATATTTTCTTTTAGCCTTAGTCATGGCCGGAAGAGACTTATAACAACCCATACTATTGGCTATACATACATAGAAATTTGCTAGAGACAGTTTCTGTAGCATAAGGAGGTTCAATCTTTTTACATGACGCACTACCATAGCCTCCCTTTATAGTAGTGCAGCCCGAAACCCCTTGAATTCTCGGGCATTAGGAGACACAAGATAATCACGTAGCCAATCTCTGTTTCGATGATGGTTAACACACACAATAAGAAATTGGACAGCTCGTTCATTATCCTTGCTTCGAATTCGAGCATAGGAAGAACCATCATCAAGAGCTTTTGTTTCCAAGCAGGCTTCAGAAATGTAAGATTGCCCAAGAATGATAGGGTAACTACAAGAGTCTTGAACAAAAAAGTAAAAAGTGTCTTTTATGTCTCCAATAGTTACTTGCACATTAGCACATGCAACATATAACTCTCCAGAAGAGTTGTTTGCAACTCTCATTCGCCAACCTGGATCAACATCTATGGGCCATCCACCACTTTCATAGAGACTCCTTGCCATGACGTTTATCTCCAAGCCATGGTCTAAGAGTGCAATACATGGTGTTTCTTTTTCTCCAATTTTGACGACTATCTCCATTGTTGCTCTTGCCCAATGCGTACGGGAGTAGTGACTGCTTGGAATGAACCGAGCCTCTTCCTCCTCATGCATGTACTGTAGACGGCCTTCTTTTTGAGAGGTGGACTGCCCAACTGGTTTGAACCAGCCGACCATTACATTTTCAGCTTTCACTTCTTTAATTTTTGCATTCATGTTTTATTTATCTTCAACTTCAATTGTTGCAATTAATTCTTTAATTGCTTCAAGTTGAATTCCTTGTGAAGTCAGCTTCTCTTCATCCTGCACAAAAACTCGAAGAACCTGCAAAAAATCATGCACTATTTCTTCAGCTTCATCACCAACATATTGTCTTTTCCTTTTGATTACATTAATAATTAAATCATGGAATTCACATTTGGCAATTCCAAGAATTTTGTCTAAGGTGAATTCAATTTTTCTTCCTAGAATTCGTTCTTTTAGGACTCGTTTGAGATCGGCTGCAGATTCTATGTCAGACTGCAAATTTGTAGCCTAGATGTTTGCCTTTCTTCTTTCCTTCGGTCTTCTTTGTTTGTGGAGCATCTTCCATCTCTTGATTTGGGGTTATATTTTCAGCAAGGTTTGGTTGTTCGTGCGTTCTTCTAGTTACCCGTTTTGGAGGGCCAGAAGAGGAAGCCCCTGGTTCATCTTCTCCTCTTCTCTTTTCTTCAATTAAGACTTCTTTATGATTGACGTCAGCCAAATGTGCAAAGGCAGAAAAAGAATCTATCGGTTCTTTCCAACCAGTTGTTCCTTGAATGCACTAACTGGCATTAGCCAAATCTTCTTTGGCTGCTTTACCACGTTCCATTTGATCTAGTGCATGCATCCATACTTTAGATTGCACATGAGATTTACATGCTTGCAAACTTGATTTAGTTGGCTCAATTTGTAGCCCATAGGTAGCTGCATCAATTGCTGCATAGGCATTCTTTACAGCTAAATCTTCTAATATTTTCTTCATTCCACCATTGCCAAAATTTGGCTCCAATGGAAGATCAGTTTCAACTGCATGGATTTTTCCATCTTTCCAAAAGACGAGCTTCTGTGCTTCAGCCTCACGGAAGGCAGAACACTCCCTCTTGTCATGTTGTTGGCTGTCGCACCAAATGCAACGCCTCTTAAAGCCTTCTCTCATGGGTCTTTGAGGTGATGATCGTCCTCGTCCTTCAACTTTAACATCCAGCGTCTCTACTTTGGAACTAATTTCTGTAAGATTCAAATGAAGGTCACACATGCTTTTAATAAGTTCATCCATGACATCATTTTTAGAAGGAACAGAACAAAAAGAGTTGGTTGATTAGTCAAAGGAATAGGGGATTTTGAAGGTGGAACAAGCTCCATCAATGGAGTTGTTGAAGTTGTAACATCTCTCCATGCAATCTTGACTCCTGATTTGGAGGTAGCATCTTCTAGGCAATCAGCAAGCTTTTCTTGCAGAAAGGGATTTGTAGCCTTAAGGAATAATTCAATCTTCTAACCTTCCATACTTTGTTGGTCTTCAACATCAAGTTGTCCAAATTTACTTTCAAATTCATGGTATAGAGCTATTGTAGCTAAACCTTTGTTGGGTTTTTCAACCCATTCAGTGAAACTTTACTGTGTAATTAGGCCAAAGTCTTCTAAGAAGAATTCTTAGTGTAGGGCTTTTTTGAATGCAGCCCAAATTGCATCTTGCTGAAAAATACCATGGATTCTTTCTTGAAGACCATGCTTGGCTAGTCTGGCAAAATAACGGCTCCATGGATGTTGCGGTACACCAAAGAAGAGCATTTTCTCAACATACAAACAAATGAAAACAGAGACATTTTGACCATTAAATTGTTTTAATTCACACCCAACTTCCTCTAGGGCCTTGATAGCTATGGAATCAATCTTCTCTTCGTCTTGCCTTTGTTTTTGTTGTTGTAACATTTGGATTTGTTGTTGTTGAGTCTATTGTAGTATGCGCACCAATTGTTGTAGAGTATCTCTTGAAGAATCCCCCATCTTGGAATTCTCTTACACCGACCTTCACGTCGGGTTCACCAATGTCACAGCGCGTAGGGTTGAAGGTCACCACAGGGGTTGACAAGAGAAGAATGTATGGGGGTTCAAGAGCTTAGACTTCGGAGATGGTAGAGATAAGAGAAGGGTTGAAGGTTTCAAGCCAAGTTCTTGAAGATAAGAGACAATAGGGTGTAGGTAGATTCAAGGAGAGGAGTAGACAGAAGAGAAGGGGTTCGAAGAGATTGAAGATGTAGAAGAATATTCCCAAAAAGAATTAGAAAATATAGAAGAATACTAACAAAGATGAAGCCTGTCAGTTTCTTTCAGCATTATGGGAAAATATAACTCTAATAGACAAAAAAGTGTACAAAATAATACCTTCCTCTATGCTGATCAGATCGCCAATCTGATGCTTCCAATGGCTCTGAAAGGGGGGTTAAATTCTAGGACACCTGCCCAGAATCTTGCCAGATCACTCCTTCATCTCCCACTTTCGAAGTGTTGTTCACTGCCTGAAAACAGCGATCGCACGTCGCACGATTTTGCTAATCTCTTTTTTTTACATAAAATCCTCTCAATTTGGCTAAAAGCTACATGCTTTCTTTTACATGTCCTCCTAATCTAGAAGTTATCTTTAGTTTTATGGATTTTTACAAGAGATAATATCTAGAATATCAAAAATTGACTAAAATATTATCCAAAAAAATCTAATATTTTGAACCATGGACACTAATACTAATGCCTAAAGTGGCATTGGCTCTCTAAATCTAAAAGGAAGCCACACTCTAGATTTTTTAACATGGTGTGCGCGTATTAGCATGACACTGTCGTGGAGATAACTGTCGTTGCTCTAGTATACACCACCCAGTGCCCTAGCGTATGCTGCCCCCATCATGGAGATAACCACTGCCACCTTAGCATACACTGCCCAAGGCCCCCTGCCCGTTGTTAGTGGCCCGCCACACCCGTTGTCATTTGAATATTTTTGAAATGTTCCACAAGCTGAAAATACTTTGCTAAATGGTCAAGCTATTATTTTAAGAAAAAATGCTAATTAAATACCTAGATTCAAGAAAAATTCATTTTAAATTTCTAAGAAAGCTGAAAAATGCTAGATAAATTCAGAAACATTGTTGAAACTTGATGGTTCAGTTTTCACTCATGGTTGTTGAAACCTCATCGTTAAAATTTGAAATTGATTCATATAACCAATTTAATCAATTTTGAAAAAAAATAAACAAATAAAAAATATAGTAATCAATTCACCCTTGCAAATTTTCCCTATGATGGATTCACACCAGCATCTCCCAACAACATGTTTTTAACTGAAATATCCTCACTTAATCACAACCAAACAACAACAATATATATATATATATATATATATATATATATATATATATATATATATATATATATATATATATATATATATATATATATATATATATATATCATATTTACTTTATTTTATTTAAAAAGAACAACAACCAACAACAATAACCAAATAAACCAAATACAGGTCCTACACTAACCTTGACTTGATATATATATTTTTTAAATGAGGTCTTGGTTTTGGTTTTTATACGCTTACTTTGTCACATATTTTCCAATTAATGGCCTTTGTCTTTTTGGGACTCACTTGCATCTTGGGACTGATACATGCACATTGACTTTTATTGCATACACACCCTTGCCAGGTATTTCTTTTATTTCTTGCTTTATTTTTTTGTTACCCCAAAACCACGATTAATTACTAAAAGAAACTTTAACCACACACTTTTCCACGGATACTCATGCCAAACACACATTTTTCTAATAAATTAAAGTCAGCCCACCATTCACTTAGCACACGCTTCATGCGCTACAAACACATGTAATTTTAATTAAAAATGAACTAGCCGTGAATTGGCAAAAAAGTTCTCCACACACCATTAATTTCTAATTAATAAATCTGCATTTAGAGACCTGAATGTGGATATCAGAGTTCGGGTTTTGTTTAAAGCACCACTTTACCCTAATAATTTATAATTAACATTTTGAGAAGGAACCACTGTTTTCTTTTTAAGGTTTAACACCTAATAAAATTTCACCCATTTTTAATAATTTCTTAAAATGAACCACTCATTAAATTAATTCCCTTCACCTGCACTTTTTCTCATTTTTAATAAATGTGCTTCGTGGGATGGGCATGTGCAGAAGTCCTTCAACTTGTTTCTATTGTCAAACTTGATTATCAAAATTCTGGTCATGTCATGTGTGTGCTGTTGTTTTATTATGGTTTGGTTGCTATGACACAATTAAGGCAACGGTTTGTAGTTTTCTTTTCTACTTGATACGGGGATCCAGGGTGTGTGATTATATTGCATCCCATGAATCTTTCGGTTGCACATGTGTAGATGTCATACCAAAATTTTTCTAGGATGTGGATTGCTTGGGGTGGTCAGTTGGTTAGTCACGTCTGCAGTTGTCTATTCTGGTTCATCTCTTATTTTATTGTTATCCTGTTTTTTTGCAGGCATTCAGTGTGACTATCTATGTATATGGTGTGTCTGTGTGTAAAACCATCTGAATGGCGCCTTGTACCCCTCCCTTGATCCAATATGTCCCTCTAGTATCACATGATTACTCCTTATTACTAGATTCGGACCTTGTTGCTAAAACGGGCTTATCCAAGTTTGTGGGTCTTTCCTTACCACTAGTTCCAAATGATCATGCCCTCTGTGATCACTTTCTAGCCTCTTACAATAAGAGGTGTGGTTCGGTCCATGGTACTACTATTCTTCTTACGCCTAAGAGTCTGGGCAAGGCTCTTTGCCTACCATATCATAGGGAGTTTGTCCCTGCTGCCCCGACAATTGTTTTCCAATGAGGATTTTTTGAAGCTATTGCAAAAGGAGACTCAGGATGTTCTAGATCTAAAGAAGGTTATTACCACGTCAGGGGTCAGTGTCTCCATGATTGTCAATCCCCTCTAGAAGGAAACATGCCAATTTCTTCAGGACAGGTTTATGCAATCCAAAACCCCATCTCATTACCTCTCCAAGGAGCTATTTACGACTTCCCGTATGGTTTTGAAAGGCATCACTATTGATTGGAGTACCTACCTCATGTCCAAGATGGATCAACATTTTGTCCGAGTTACTCTAGGAAATATGACTAATGTCACCTTTGGGTCTTTCCTTCATGTCTTCCTAACATGTGTTGCTCCTGCTAAGGAAGTCCCTTTACCTCCAATTGATCCTCCCGAAGTTCCTCCTCCTCCTAATGAAGAGGCTAATGTGATCATTGAGGATAATGATTCTCCCCTTCCGTTAGTCCTGTAGAGAAAACACCTTAAGAAGGTGGCTGAATCAGTGTCAGTTCCTCCTCCTCCAGTTCCCGTTACCATTCTTGCTCAATCTTGTAGCACATTGCCTACTTTGTTTAAGACACCAAATCTTTTTCAGATCCCATAGAGATGGGATGTTGGACATTACTATTTCTTCTGTGCACTACATGGTAATGGGAGATGCCATTCCTTTTTTGTACAAGGATATCCAAAGCTCCATTGAACTTTTGATTATTGCATTTATACAACAGCTTTATTCTTCATTTTATGAAGAAGTTCAGCAATATAAGAAGGAGATAAATAAGGCCAATACTAAGTTAGCCTCTACTTCGGAGAAATTTTCTGACCTTTGTATGCAAATGGAGTAAGCTCATGGATACTCAGACATATGAAATCTCTACGTTGAAAGCTCAGTTGGTGGGAAAAAGCTAGGTCTCAAGTTATTACCGTAATAAAGGAGAGGGATAAGTTCCAGAAGGAGGGTCAAGAGATTCATGCAGTAATAGCTGCCCAAGCAGAGTAGTTTAAATCCACCGTAGCTATCTTAGACTAAAGCAATGCTCAGATCACTTGGCTCAATCTCGGTCTACTACACAAAGTCGTGGATAGCTAGTTTCTACTTTGTCCCCTGTGGACTTGGTAGTTCTCCAATGACAAGCCATGTTATGTCCATTGTTCCAGGCTAAAGTGGAAAGGCTTCAGTCCCAGGATGGACTTATTATGGTCTTCTTTTGAGCAATATTAGAAATATTTTCCTCCCAATCATTCATTGTTTGTCCATTATCAACAATAGAAGTTTGCATTCTATATTAAGCTCTCAATTATGGATCTACCTCTTCCAGAGGATGGATGGAGGGGAGCTTGGTCTTCAGATTTATTGACTGAAGTAGTCCGAATGGTTTTTGAAGACTTTGTGACTTCGGATACTATGCTTCTATCCTATATGTATTTGAGAGGTGATCTGTTGATTCCAGACGATGAAGAATGTAGTCCTACATGCTTCTTTGTATGTCCATCATTTAGAGTTGAGGATAGATGAAATGTTTCAGTGTTATTCTTCCAAAGTGGCTACATGCCCTAACATTTCATGGCATACAATGATTGATTCTATAGTCCTGAGAATCAAAGACAAAACAAAGCCTCTAATCATGTGCAGAACATTACTCAACTGAGGGTGGAACTTTTAGCCTATCTTTCTAAACAACCTCCATTTGATACTTCATTCTTTGACGCCTATCATTATAGATCTATCGTCCTTACCTTGTCTATCTTACTATCAATAAATGGCCCATCGGTATGATGCTTATTTTTCCCTTTATAAATCCAACTCAACAGTTATTTTACCTCTCCTTTTGCAACCTCAAGGCGCCCCTCAAATTTTGATCTTTACTTATTGTTCTTTCATTTAAGATCAAGTATTTTTCCCTTCTCCATCTTGCCGTTTCCCATCCATACATATTCCTTCCACTTTTCTTGCTTATTAATTAACACCTTTCTTAACCAATTCACCTAAATTCTCAGTTAATTATTCTCTATCTTATTCCTCATTTTATGATTTTGCCTACCCATCTCTTCATCCTCTTGTACCAGTTCCTCTTCCATCTCCTACCACTTCTATTTCTTAGTCCCCCTCAGTTGGTTAGTGGATATGAATGGTTTGATTCAAAGATTCCAAGAAGAAGAGGATGGAGCTCAGCTGATTCTCTTACTGGACCACATATTAATTGGCCATTAATTCCAAGGGAGTGGATGAATGCTAGTCAAGTGTACCAAAATTATCTCCATTTTTCCCAACAATATTCACAATCTCCAGATCCTTCAGTGATATTGATAGCTCATGTTGCTTGCTACCTAGCATATATGCATAGGCATTCACATAATGATCAAAAGGCCATTCCAAAGTTGTTTGAATGTCAATGTGAACATTGATTCCCAAAAAGTGGATGTATTATGCTTTCCTGCCCTTTGTCTGTCTAGCAGATACCTTATTTTATTAGAATGGATGTGTTGCCTTCAATTCTTCCAGACTTCTTCAAAAACTTTTGTAAATGAATCCTTATCCATGGATCGTTTTTATAATCATCAAGGCTTCAAGAAGATCATCTTCACTAATATCTCTGAATGTAACTTTTATGATTCATAATGATATATCTCTCTTTTGGAGGTGCCATTCAGAAGGTTGTTTTGTGTTTGTGTTATGTTAATTTATATGTGATGAGTTCATGGTGGTTGAATATTGAATTTGTTTGAGAGCTCTCTTTTCAACTATTTGCAGTGATGGTGATGGTGTATGAATAATTAAGATGCAAAGTTGAAGAACATTGTATATCCTTTGAGAATTTGTTATGCTTTGCTAATTATTTTTTGGAAGCATGTGATGATTTTTAGTAAAGATATGAGGCTATGTGATGTTTTGATAGGCTCTATTGAGGTTCTCATAGCTTCTGTTTTGTTCTAATTTTCTTCTATATGAAGCATGAATTCATGATTGATGGAAGTTGAGAATTTTTGAAATCTCATTGGATGGTTTTTGATAGTTTAGAATGGTTTTAGTATGAGTTATGTGGTTTTGATGCTTTTGGTTGACCTTCTGTAGCCCTCTATTGAGCTTCTGCAGAGCCTCTCTTTCTATTATGTTCTATTCTGTGGAATGTATGTGACTTTGGGAAAGTTTTCTAGCCTTGGAATGAGGTGAATGTAAGTTCAAAAGAGCTCAAGGAAGTGGAAGAAGTAGCTGTTGAACACTCAAGAGAAGACTGGAGTGAAGTGATAGTGATGAGTCACTGTAGTGGCTCTAGTGACCTTTCATATCAAACACACCTTTTGGAAGGGGCATCCACGACTAAAGATTATTATGAGTGATTACTGAGTATTGTAGTGAGGAGAGATTGTACTATTTATTGATTGATTGATTGAGAGAGAGAGAGAGATAGAGAGAGAGAGAGAGAGAGAGAGAGAGAGAGAGAAAGAGAGAGAGATAGCCAATTCTATGCCAAAACAATGTATCCACATATGAGAGGTTGTGAGAGAAAACTATGAAGACAATGAAGATGAATACCATGTGATATTTTTCCATTCAAAGTGGTGTCTGTCTTGTGTTCTCTTTGTTGGTTGATGAATTCTACGAAGAATATGAAGAGTATGATAAATTTTGTTAAAGTTAAAGTTGTAGGAGATTGTTTCTATGATGCTCCATGAAGATTTCTTACTCGTGGTGTTCTTTTCTTTGTTGTGGTTCTCTAAAGAATGAAACAAAAGATTGTTGATGATAAAATATAGATTTTCTTGGTAGAAACCCCTTTTCCTTGGTTTCTCTCTTGGGGCTCCATCGTATAAAGATTTAAAGGGGATCGATTCCACAGTATGTGAACATCACATCGACCTAGAGCATGATGAAAAACTTGTGAGGCAAAGATAGAGGTGTATGAATCCAAATTACTCTACACTGGTGAAAGCCGAATTATTGAAGCTCCTTGAAGTTGAGTTTATCTATCTAGTAGGTAATAGTTAATGGGTTTCACCCATTGTGATAATACCCAAGAAGAACAAAAAACTACGAATATGTGTGGACTTTCGAAAGCTAAATTCCAAGACAAAGAAGGATCATTTTCCTACCCCTTTTACAGACCAACTGTTGGACACAGTGGCAGGCCATAAGCTCTATTCCCTCTTGGATGGATTCAGCAGATACAATCATGTTTGAATTGCAGAAGAGGATCAATCCAAAATAACCTTCACAACATAATGGGGAACCTATGCTTACAGAGTAATGTAGTTTGGGCTTTGTAATGCTCCTGCTACTTTCCAACACAAGTGATAATGGTTATCTTCCAAAACCATCTACATAATTTCATTGAGATGTACCTCGATGACTTCTGTGTCTATAGCATAATCAATGAGCATTGGGAACACCTAGATTAGTGTTTTGATAGATGTTGAGAGTATGGGATTTCTCTCAACCGCGAAAAATGTGTCTTTGGCATCTCATTAGGAGTTCTTCTAAGCCACATTGTCTCTGCACAAGGGATAACAAAACAGATCCTACCAAGATTGAGAAGATTGCCACCTTAATAGCCCTAACCAACCTTAAACAATTGAGGGGGACTGGAATAGATTGTGTGGACAATCAATGTTTTCTCATCAATTCTTTGAAAGGAAGCCATGAAAATGCTAAGTTATAAGTTATATAATCTAGGTTCTCCTTGATATTTTGATCTTTTTTTGCTAGTACTCTAAATATTTTGATTTTTTTTTTCAAGCACTCTAAATTTTATTGTATTTTTTGTTCATGAGCTGTAAAAGGATTGAAGTGCTAGAGAAAAAGCCTTTCATGCCTTCTGATTTACTTGCAATAATGAAATACAGACAAGTTATGGTAAGGTCTTGATTAATATGATTGGAATATAATAATAAAATTTAGTCTATAAACTACCATAAATAAATTATATTTTTATTTTATATTATTGGTTGTAGTATCCTTATTAGGATGATAGTCACTCTTGTGGTTTGGAGAGTAATTAAAAATGTTAGAAGATTGGTTAAGTTTATTTACCTTAATGATGATAAACTTGTAAAGGTAATGTGAAAGATACTAAATTTTAAGATAGATGTTCATTATAAAATAGTTCATTGATCATAAAAATATAGTCTATTATAAAAAATAAACCAAAATTATTTTTTTTTACAAATGTATGATAGTTTTTAAAGGATTGCTATACAAGTGAGCATGTTTAGTATATAAGAGCAAAGGTCATGAAGTACATAATGATCAATTGCATGAAACCAAGGATAGACAATAGTGGAGACTTAGACAATAAAGGAGAGGAGGTGTATGTAACTATAGCAGGTAAAGCTATGCCTTCAGCACCTAAGGCAACCAAAGCATCAAAGAAAGCCAAAAGGGCTCTTATAAGTGATGTCCATTCTCCTAAGAAAAGTCCTTTTTAAAAAGGTAGCTTTGTCCCATTGCTTGTAAGGCCTTGTGTATATAATTTATGGAGATGACTAAAAAAAATTTACCATAAAATTTGTATATGTATTTGATATTGATAGTAAAGACATATTTTCTTTTGTACCTTTGCATTGTATATTCTTCTCTCTCCTCATTGATATTTGCAAAAAATATGTTACAAATGTTTGTTAATCAAGAAGTTTAATTAGACATACACCTAGGTGGATATAATATGATATAAAAACTTACTTGTTTGTTATTAAGTTGGAATACAAATAAGCATGGTAGTTCAATATCTTCATTCTGTAAATCCATCATCACTTGATATAACACAATATCTTCATTCTGTAAATCCATCATCACTTGATATAGCATACATGATCTAATCTTTAGGATTGTAATAATGTCCTCATTGAACCAAACAACAACATCCACTATAGGATCTTTGTCAAAATTATCAAGATTTTGTTCTAAAGCAACAAAACTA
Source organism: Lygodium microphyllum (assembly GCF_053477565.2). NCBI lineage: Eukaryota > Viridiplantae > Streptophyta > Polypodiopsida > Schizaeales > Lygodiaceae > Lygodium > Lygodium microphyllum. The sequence continues at coordinate 105,939,179 of NC_141146.1, read as the reverse complement.
CCACCTATATAATGCCATCTGCTTATAATAAAAGTAAAGGATAAAATTTTGAGTAGCAACCATACATTTACAAGCTATAGAGTCTTGATATATCTTATATATAATTTTTTCTTTTGTCCTAGTGTCCCATCCTTCATCAACAAATTATATGACATAATCATATGTTAGTCTTTTCAAATGCCATGCTTTCAGTCAACAAATATATTAAAAGGCATAAATAAAGTAACTTTGCTTAGCCTACTTGAGATATTAGGTTTTAATATTCTCTATATCTCAGAAATATTTTACATCTATAGCCCTCACTAGTAGGCTGGAGTTGGCAAAGGCCACTCAAAGATTGAAAATTCTAGTAAAGGAGGGTCCCTTGCACTACATGAGGACAATATACGAATGGTCATAAAAGAATATTCTATTCTCTGCAATCTCTATCTTCTTTCTTTCTTTGTACATTTCTTCTCTAATCAAACCATGCATAACATTGAAAATATCAACAATAGACTCGATTGGTTGCCATTCCTCAAGATTAGAGGGGTAGACATCTACAAGTCAAACAAATGATATAATGAAAAACATTAAACCAAGTTCAAGAAAAGAAAGACTCTAAGGATCAAATTTTTACAATTCGGTCTATGCATTAGAAGATTTTAAGTTCCAAGTCCCAAATATAGCTCTCTATGCATAAAGACATGTTGCACTAGTACCTCTTTTATGCTATTCTTATTTGCTCCAAGCTTGAAATATCGAATTCTGCCCTTTCAAGAAGAGATGAACGAGCTCTCATATCTTCGTCTTTTCCCACATTTTGCTTGTCACATGGTGATCTAATTGCATGTGTTAATGATAGTAGGAATCCGTATTCCATCTATTTGGAATGAGTTTAACATTGATATGGATGTGATTTGGGAGCTGGGATGCATTGTTGAAGGTCGAATTTCTGTATCCATGAGAGAGAGAGAGAGAGAGAGAGAGAGAGAGAGAGAGGGAGGGAGGGAGAGGGAGAGGGAGAGGGAGAGGGAGAGGGAGAGGGAGGGAGGGAGGGGACTAGACTACAACAAAGGAGGGAAAAATATAAGAGGAATAATAAAAAGAAAGTTCCAAGTCCTAAATATAGCTCTCTATGCATAAAGACATGTTGCACCAGTACCTTTTTTATGCTATTCTTATTTACTCCAAGTAGGAAATCTCAGATTCTACCCTTTCAAGCAGAGATGAATGAGCTCTCATATATTAGTCTTTTCCCACGTTTTTCCTATCACATGGTGATCCAGTTGCCTTTGCTAATGATAGTAGGAATCCATCTTCCATCTATTTGGAATGAGTTTAGCATTGATATGGATGTGATTTGGGAGCTTAGACCCCTTGTTGAATGTCAAATTTATGTATCCATGGTAGAGGGAGGAAGGGAGGGAGGGAGAGAACTAGGCTATAACAAAAGTGGGAAAAACACGAGAAGAATAAAAGAAAGGAGGGAAAAAAATGAGTGCTAAGCTTTTTACTAATTTAAATTTAGATCAAATTAATCATTATCATTAATCCAAATATATCATTAAATAAAAGTGTTCAAGACTATATGCCATTAATGTAAAGAATGTCATAATCACAAATATAATATGTAAAAAATAGATATTGATAATACAAATTTGTAATATTATTATGTATATATCTTTGGCAAAATAAATTATTACCTTTTACAAAATAGAAGTTTGGTTATGGAGCCTTTACTCCTATTAGTCTAGATCACTCTCTCTCTATCTCCTAAATGGTATTTTCAAGACCTCAAAACTCCCCTAATGGTATCCAAGGTCCCTTGTGGGCATTGTAGATGTCAGGGACCTTGGATACCATACCTTTTTTTTTAAAAAAGTAGGTTTGTGCGAGGGTTTGTAAAATATTACACGGCGTAGCAAACAGAATCTGAGAAAGAGATAGAGAGTACACAATAGATAAGAGGAGAATCAGTAAATTCTTTAACTCCAAACAACTGATACAAAGATGGCTCTGTCGACCCGTGCGTTTCCACTGTGTGAAGCTTAGATGGCGATCTAGACAAAAGATAGGTGAAGAGCTTAAGGCTAGCTGGAACAACAACTCTGACTGGGTGAAAGATGAGTGAGTGATGGCTGCGAAGGGGTTTAGCTTTTATAGCCTGCGAAGGTCGTTAGGTCGGCCTGCTAACCGACCTACCATATGAGCCTCCACTAGTCGGCCAGGGAATATTCCAGGGAATATTCCCTTTACCATCGGGCCGGGGGCGCTGCCTCTGGACCCCCACCAGGGGGGCCAGCGCCAGGGGCCGCTTTCGCGGCCCCCGGACCCCACAATAGGGGCCCCTTTTAACTCCCTTACACCGCAACTCGATGCAATGTGCCTCGAGTTGCTACCAGCTTAACCACTCTGTCTAACCCAAAGATTAGACCCGCAACAGTCACCTTTTTGCCATCCGGTCACATAGACCTCATCTGATATACAAGTCAGGACTCCACCAATGTCCGGGCTCATACTTGACTTCTCCTCATAATGGGGGCCTTACAACTTTGAGCACCATGGATCATTGGTAGCACCTAATGAGGGTGGGGCATTGATCATATCTAACACCCCCCCTCAATGTCCAGCCATAGGTAAACTATCTCCTCGGTCCAATGCCGAGTCTCTGAAGATGAACTTGAAGCAGATCCTTCGTAAGTGCTTTGGTGAAGATGTCTGCTCCATTCTCCTCTGTTGGACAATAGACCAGTTCCACTATCCCATCCTCCATCAAATCACGCACATAGTGATATTGGATCTCTATATGTTTGGTGCGTGCATGAAACACTGGATTTTTGGCAATGGCGATGCAACTTTGATTGTCACATCTCAGCATAGTTGGTTCTTCATCCTGCACTCCCATATGCCATAGAATCCTTCTCAACCATACGGCCTCACATGCAGCAAAACAAGCTGCCTTGTACTCTGCTTCGGTAGAAGACAATGCCACTGTTGGTTGCTTCTTACTAATCCAAGAGAAAATTCCTGAACCCAAAGAGAAGCAATAACCAGAAACTGACTTCCTAGAATCAATGTCTCCTGCCCAATCTGAGTCACAGTTTCCCACAAGAGAAGTTCTGAAACTATATGTGATACCATAGTCAAGAGTTTTCTTCAAGTATCTGAGCACCCGCATCCCAGCCTTCCAATGACTCTCATGAGGTTTGTTTGAGAACCTGCTCAAAACACCAACAGCAAAACTGATATCTGGTCTGGTGTTACACAAGTAGATCAGACTACCGACCAACCTCCTATACCTCCCAATGTCTGCTAATGTTGATGTATCCTCGACGGATAACTTTGCATTCACCTCCATAGGTGTAGCTATCTCCTTGCACTCGGTCATGCCAAATGCCTTCAAGATCTCCCATGCATACTTCTTCTAAGAGATGAAGATCTTTCCTGGCTCTTGCCAGACTTCAATTCCCAAACAATAGTGCAGCAAGCCTAAGTCTGTCATTTCAAACTCAGAGCTCAAAGCCTTTCGAGTTTGGTTGATCATATCTTCATAGTCACATGTAATAAGAAGGTCATCCACATATAGGACAATCACTACAGACTTTTTACCATCCCTGTAAACATACAAGTTAGCATCTGAGGCACATCTTTTGAAGTTTAGGTTTAAAAAGAACCTATCTATCCGCTGGTACCATGCTCTGGGGGCTTGTTTAAGCCCATACAATGCCTTCTTCAGTTTAGAACGCTGACTTAACATCCATTTGGTATACTGGCCACTTCTCATGGGCAGCCACTGCAAGTACCGTGCGAATAGTGGTCATTCTGGCAGTTGGGGCAAATGACTCTTGAAAATCAAACCCTTCAACTTGTGAAAATCCTTGGGCAACCAGTCTAGCTTTGTACTTTTCTAAGGTACCATCAGCCTTGTACTTTACCTTCCAGATCCACTTGGTGCCAATAACCTTCCGCTTTGATGGTCGATCCACTAGCTCCCAAGTATCATTCTTCATTATGCTGTCATACTCCACCTGCATAGCAGCCTTCCATGATGGATCTGCAAGTGCTTCTTCTAAGTCAGTTGGCTCCTTTACTTCTCTCATAATCTCAACCATCAAGGCCATATTGACTATGTGAGTAGAAGCCCTCCTTTGCTCCTCTATTCTCTAAGATCTCATTGGTCCGTCTGCCTTCTCCTCAACAGATGCACGCATAGGATTATTGTGGTCATAGAGCTGCTTCACCCAGTGCGGCAATGGCTTTTTCGGTGGGGTGATGTCAGGTTGGTGAACTTTTTCCTCATCATCTGAAGATGATGCTTCCTCCTCCTTAAGGATAGGGATAGCTCTCGGGACAGGTTCATAGTGGACTACTTCTTCGCTTGATGATAAAGTGGAAGAACTTGCCTTCTCCTCCTCCACTGTATGTGGCTCCTCCTTGAACACCACATCACGGCTCACGATGATCTTCTTTGCCTCTTGGTCATATAATTTGTAAGCCTTCTGCTCATCACTATAACCCAAGAAGATACATTTTCTACTTTTTGGTTGTAACTTGTTTCTCTTCTCATCTGAAACATGTGCATAACATTCACATCCAAAAATTCTGAAATGTGAGACAGATGGTTTCTTACCAATGTAAGCCTCATGAGGTGTTTTTCCCTTGAGAGCCTTTGTATAGCTCCGATTTAGAATGTAGACTGCAGTATTAACAGCTTCAGCCCAAAAATGGTTAGGCAATCCCTTGCCCTTTAGCATGCATCTTGCCATCTCCACAATGGTGCGATTCCTGCGTTCCACAACACCGTTCTGCTGAGGTGTGTGAGGCATCGTCAATTGACGCTTGATCCCTTTGCTCTTGCAAAAGCCTTCAAACTCCTTTGAGTTGAACTCACCACCACCATCTGTTCTAAATTTCTTCACACTTTTCCCTGTTTCATTCTCAACAAGTATTAGCCATCCTTTAAACTTACCAAAAGCTTGAGCCTTATCACGAAGGAAGTACACCCACATCTTCCTACTGTAGTCGTCGACAATCAACATAAAATAAGAAGATCCCCCCAAGGCCTGTGTAGGCATCTTACCACACAAGTCAGCATGCACCAACTCTAGAGGAGCCTGTGCTCTATTCTTGCTTTCTTGTGGAAATGCCTTTCTCTGTTGCTTGCCCATCATACAAGCTTCACATGGTTCCTTCAATTCAGTTATTGTAGGTAGGTGAGTAACCATACCTTGCTTTTGCATCTCCTTTAATACTGCAAATCCGATGTGTCCAAACCTTTCATGCCAAAGCTTACTTGTGCCCACTCCAACGGTGGCTATAAAAGCACTTAGCTCATATAGGTTGTTCCTTCTTTCTCCTTTGCCAACAATTGTGCCAGCACTATCAATAATTTCTGCACTTGTCTTCTTGAACCTCACTTCATGACCAAGATCAGTTATGGCAGCAACTGATAAGAGATTTCTCCTGATTTCGGGAACATACAACACATTTGAAAGCTTTTTGACTTCACCATTTGCAGCAACAAAAGAAATAGTACCTGTGCCTGCAGCAGGGCATTTAGCATCATTTCCAACCGTCACAGTGATGGATTCTTGTAGAGGCTGCATAGAACTGTAAAGACCTTTCTTGTTGGTCATGTGACGGGAGGCCCCACTATCCAACACCCATGAGTCAGTGGTAGATTCTTCTTGCGCCGAGGAGCACACTTCCTCAATGGTCGCCATGAATAATTCCAACTCTGCTTCAGCCGTATTGGCTGTCTCTTTCCCTTTACTTTTAAGGGTACCATTCTTTTCATCTGCCTTCTTGACACGACAATCTGCAATTGCATGTCATTTCTTCTTGCAGTAGAAGCACTCTCCTTGAAACTTCTTCTTACCGCCCTTCTTCTTTTTGTCACCATCATTTTTTGTGGAGGAGACACCTTTGCCTTTTGCATTGGCAGAGAATGCAGCATCTCCATTGTTGCTTCCTTCTCGAGCTTTCAACCTCAATTTCTCCTCCATTAATAATGCACAAAACTCCTCAAAAGTCAAAGCTTGAGGTCTCACCTGAGTATTAAGGGCAGTTACTAGTCCATCAAACTTTTATGGACAAATCCGAAGACACCTCCGAGCTAGCTCTTCGCTAGTCTTTTGTATCCCAGCGCCAGCCATCTGGTCGCACAGATTCTTAATCCGAGTGATAAATGCTTCAACCGTCTCTCCTTCAGCAAACTTCTCTGCTGCTAGTTGATTCTCCAAGTTTTGAATCCTTGTTTGGTTTCGTGTTTCATACTGACTCCTTAGCACATTCCAAGCCTCTGACGCTTTGGTTGTATGCTGAATCAAAGTCAAAACACTGTCAGAACAGCTTGTAACTAAGGCACACAATGCATCTGCATTCCTTCATTTCCAAGCTCGTAGAAGATCTGCATTCGGAGGAATCATCACACTAGGATTTGATGGGTCGGGGGTAGGCTGTGGTGTCAAGATTGTGGGAGAGAAGGAAGGAGTCTCGCTTGAAGCTTTCTTGCTTGCACAATGGGGGAAGACACACAAGGGTGGAGGCTGAAAACAGTTTTCCTCTTCTTAGTTGTGTAAGCCAAAAGAACTCAAGTACAAAGAAATAGAAGAACCCTATATATGGGTCTCAAACCAAACTCAACTAACTAAGGTGGCATACTAACTGAGCCACGAACTAGAGTAGATAAGGATAGCTATCATGTAGCTATTATTCATGGGCGGTGTACCAACCGCGTCTGCAACTGACAAGTCGGTGACATAAATATACAACGGTCACCCTGGCGTATCACGAGTGGAGCTCGATATCTCAACACTCCCCCTCGAGCTCAATCCCAATTCCTGCACACCAAGCAGGTCTCTGAACTTGCGCAGCTTCTCTGCGCCCAATGCCTTCGTGAATATGTCAGCTACCTGATCCTCTGTGCTAACATAAACTAGATCAATAAGACCTAGTAAAACCCTCTCTCGCACATAGTGATAATGCACCTCAATGTGCTTTGTTCTAGCATGATAGACTGGGTTATTTGCCAAGTGTATACTACTCATGTTGTCACAATAAATGACAACTGGCCCATCTGTAGACTGATGCATATCATAAAGTAGCTTATGCAACCAAGCTACCTCACATGCAGCCATTGCTGCACCCCTGTACTCAGCCTCTGTGCTCGACAAGGCAACTGTAGGCTGTTTCTTGCTGCTCCAAGTGACTGCAGCACTCCCAAAAGAGAATACATATCCACTGGTAGATCGTCTATCAGAAATACTACCAGCCCAATCAGCATCAGTGTATCCATGCAACAGTATCTGAACCCCAGTCTCATAAAATAGTCCATACTGCAATGTGGACTTCACATACCTAAGTATGCGTCTAGCCGCATCCAAATGTGGTTTCCTTGGAGCCTGCATAAACTGACTTACCAATCCAACAGCATAGCTCAAATCTGGCCTGGTAATAGTCATATAAATCAAACTTCCTACTATGCGTCTGTACATAGTAGGGTCTTCTAGAAGCTCACCTGCATCTGTGCTCAGCTTCACATTTTGCTCCAAAGGAACTGAAATAGGCTTACAGCCTGTCATCCCATATTTGGACAGCATGTCCAATCCATACTGCCTCTGCAAGAGCTGTATCCCACTTGGTGATCTAATCACCTCAATGCCCAAGAAATAACGCAGCTCTCCCAAATCCTTCATCTCAAACTTCTGCTTCAATAGCATTTTCACATGAAGGATATCTTCATCACTGTCACCTGTCATAATCAAATCATCAACATAAATGACAAGCAGCATAATACCTTTCTCTGTTTTTCTCACATAAAGTGAGAAATCTGCCTTGGAAATCTGAAAGCCAATAGTGACAAGATACTGTCCTATCTTGTCAGACCATGCTCTAGGTGCTTGCTTCAAGCCATACAAGGCTTTCTTCAACCTGCAAACAAACTCAGGATGAACAGCATGCACATAACCTGGTGGCTACTCCATATAGACCTCTTCTTGCAAATCACCATGCAAGAAGGCATTCTTTACATCCATCTGATGTAAAGACCATCCCTTTGATGCAGCCATAGCAATGACTGCTCTTACGGTTGCCATCCTTGCAACCGGACTAAATGTTTCTTCATAGTCAATGCCATATGTTTGTGCATACCCCTTGACTACTAATCTTGCCTTGTATCTGTTCACAGAACCATCAGCATCGTGCTTCACCTTATAAACCCACTTACAGCAAATTGCATTCTTACCTTTAGGCAAAGGTACTAACTCCCATGTAGCATTTGCTTCCAAGGCATCCATTTCTTCATCCATGGCTTTCTCCCATTTTTCTTTTCCCATGGCTTGCTCAAAAGATGTGGGTTCTGGTTCCTGTATCACTTTGACCATATATGCATAGTGAATGGCTGTAAATCCATCATATTTCAGCCTATCCACAGGATACCTAGCTCTTGTAGACCTGCGCAATGTAGGTTCACTCCCAGGTGCTCTCAAAACATCCCTGGTCTTCCTTACTCCAGGTGTAACAATAGAAGGAATACCCAACTCATCATCAATGCTCTGTTCTGAGCCACTGGATTCACCATCCACATAAGAGTGACCTGCATTCACATCAAACATGGGCTGATCAACCTTCTCTTTTCCTTTTCGTGATACCTGCATACCACTATCTGCATTGCTTTGAGAAGATTCTCCTGATCTCAATCTGCCTGTCCATGGCGAAGAATGTGAACCACTGCTAGAGGACGCTCCAGGTCCACTAATATTTTGTGACTGCTGCTGTGAATTCTGTGTAGCATTACCATTTTGTGCATCTTCATCATCAATCACATTTACTGGTTTATACCAGCTACTCATCTCATCAAAAACAACATCTCTGCTCACTGTAAACTTACGAGTAGAAGGGTTATAGCATCTATACCCTTTTTGCTGCAGAGAGTAACCAATAAAGATGCACTTCTCAGCTTTTGGATCCAACTTGGATCTCAGCTCATCTGGCACATGTACATAGGCAATGCAACCAAAAATTTTCAAATGAGAAATATCTGGTTTCCTACCAGTATACCTCTCCTCTGGAGTCATTCCATGTATTGCTGCAGTGGGAGTCCTGTTCATTATGTAGACTGCTGTAGCAACTGCTTCAGCCCAATAAAAATCTGGCAAGTCTTTTTCATTGAGCATGGCACGAGATACCTCTCCAATATGCCTGTTTTTCCTTTCTGCAATTCCATTTTGTTGTGGGGTATAACTGCATGAATATTGCTCCTTTATGCCATGCTCCTGCAAGAACCTTGCAAACTCATTTGAGAGGTACTCTCCCCCTCCATCTGACCTTAGGCATTTTATTTGCAGACCTGTTTCTTTTTCAGCCATAGCTTTAAGAGTTTTGAAATGCCCAAAAACTTCACTTTTCTTTTTCATAAAATACACCCAAACTTTTCTGCTATAGTCATCAATAAAAGTGACAAAATAATGACAGCCTGCAAGAGATGCAGCTTTAGTAGTCCACACATCAGAGTGGATTAATTCCAATGGCTTCTCACTCTCTTGAACATGTCTAGGAAATGGTTTCCTTGCCTGTTTTCCAAACTGACAGGCTTCACATACCTTATGCATTTCTGCAACCTTGAACTTTGGCAAACCTGCAACAATATTTTGGGCCTGCATTGATTTAAGTCGCTGTACATTAACATGACCAATGCGTTTATGCCAGATATCAATATCTGCAACTACACCGGTCCCATGTGCAAACATTGCTGCACTCAATTCAGACATGTCTGCATCCAACGTAAACATTCTGCCCTTCTTCTTTCCTTTTGCTATCAAGCGACCTTTATTTTTCATATCCTCAACAAAGCATCCATGAGGATTAAATCTGACCTGCAAGCCCTGCTCAACCATTTGACCGACAGAAACCAGATTCTTGGTGATATTCGGGACATGAAATACATCGGACAGGTATTTCTTTTTCCCATCCTGCATAGACAAGGGAATTTTTCCAATCTGCACAATGGGATGTGGAGTATCATCACCAATCTCCACAAATCCTGGTTTTTCCATTTTCCTTGCATCCTCCATCCATTCTGCATGACCTGTCATGTGGTTTGATGCACCTGAGTCAACATACCATACATCATTGCTTTCTTCTGCACTTGTCATAGAATTGTTCATGTGCTGCACCATGAACAAATGCTCATTTCTGTCATCACCCTGTCTACTAGAAGATGCATAATTCCCTTGTTGCAGTTTTCCATTCATGATGTCATTCTGCTTTTTATAGCAGTCTTTAGCCATATGACCCATTTTACCACAGTAGTAGCATTCAACATTACTGTTTGCATTTTGGCCTCTTTGCCATCCACCACGACCTCTTTGGCTCCCCCTGCCTCTAGAGTTACCACGTCCTCCTCCATAGGACTGGTTTTCTTGAGTTTGCTGCATATTCTGATTTCTGCCACGGCCTCCAAATCGGCCTCCTCTACCTCTGCCTCTACCTCTTCCAGCATTTGAGTAGAAGACAGCTTCTTTTGAAGTTCCTCCTGAAGAAGATGCACCACCATTTCTCTGTTCCTCAGAAATTAGAAGAGCAATCAACTCCTCAAAATCAGGAAATCTTTCACGAACTGAAATGGATGTCCGAAACTGTGCATAATCCTTTCCTAGACCATTCAAGGTCACGGAAACTAAATCATCATCTTCCACTGGCGACCCAATGAAAGCAAGTGCATCTGCAATCTTCTTCACCTTCATGTGGTAGTCGTTGATGCTCATACTTTCTCTTTGCACATTATGCAACTCTTGCTTGAGCTGCATTTTCCTGGCTTGCGTATTTGTGCTATACATTTTTAACAAAGTATCCCATGCCTCCTTTGGCGTACTTGCATCCTGAATATGCACAATCATAGAGTCTGAAATACTGATAGACAGCCAATACATAACTTTCCTGGCTCTCTCATGCCATGTTTTAAATGCCTGCATTTGTTGTTGATTGGGAACATCAGGAAGAACTGGTTCTTCTTCATTTCCTGCAACAAATTCCCAATATCCTTTTCCCATAAGGAAATTCGTCATTCTAAACTTCCATGCCTGGAAGTTGTTCTTGTCAAGCTTTTCAGTGACAATCTGTGAAAGAGAATCAGACGCCATTACAGAATACTGCAAGAAATTCTGTCATTGCAAAAAACACAGCTTCACCCTCACAAGGGCAAATCTGCAAAACTGGCGAAAGTGGTATTTGACCACACAGTCACTTCCTAGTGACGATTTTGCATAAACAGGAACCAAGGATGATTCTGAAACTCCCAATGTCTCTGCGCACAAGCATACGATGCAATTTCTACAGTAACTTTTCACCGACCTGTAGAACAGTGGTCGCACAGCATAAAACTGAGCCTTTTCTTGAGTGCGTGCAGAAAACTTCCGTCTGCAAAACAGGCCCCGAAATGGCCTCAAATCAAAAAAACAAGGTCGCCAAGGGCTAAAGCCCTATCCCGCAGCATATACTGCCCTCTTGCTTCACCGCGAAGGGCGTCTCAACCTGAGACAATGCACTCCTGCAATTTTCGGCTGTGCTACCTGCAGAGATCTGCTCCCAAAATAGGAAATGAAAGCAACACTGCTCCTCTTACCAGACCACCGCGAGCTTGGCTTGCTTTCTTGAGCTCCTTACCACGAACAAGGCTCTGATACCATGTCAAGATTGTGGGAGAGAAGGAAGGAGTCTCGCTTGAAGCTTTCTTGCTTGCACAATGGGGGAAGACACACAAGGGTGGAGGCTGAAAACAGTTTTCCTCTTCTTAGTTGTGTAAGCCAAAAGAACTCAAGTACAAAGAAATAGAAGAACCCTATATATGGGTCTCAAACCAAACTCAACTAACTAAGGTGGCATACTAACTGAGCCACGAACTAGAGTAGATAAGGATAGCTATCATGTAGCTATTATTCATGGGCGGTGTACCAACCGCGTCTGCAACTGACAAGTCGGTGACATAAATATACAACGGTCACCCTGGCGTATCACGAGTGGAGCTCGATATCTCAACATGTGGTTCTGCGTCAGTCCCCAGCACAGTCTCCAGAAGCTCATAAGAATCCAGGATAGTTGTAATTTTGAACTTCCACAAGGTGTAGTTTGTACCATCTAACTTGCCTTCGCTGAAGGTTGGTGGACGAATCCTCAGTGTTTGAATAGCCGGTACAACAACACCACCTCCTGCACCGCTTCCGGAAGTCGACATAGTTTCTCTTTTCTGTTGAAGCCTTTGCCTCTTGCACGCTCTCCGATCTCTAGAGCCCCCTGGCTCTGATACCATGTAAAATATTACACGGCGCAGCGAACAGAATCTGAGAAAGAGATAGAGAGTACACAACAGATAAGAGGAGAATCAGTAAATTCTTTAACTCCAAACAACTAATACAAAGATGGCTCTGTCCACCCGTGCGCTTCCTTTGTGTGAAGCTTAGATGGAGATCTAGACAGAAGATAGGTGAAGAGCTTAAGGCTAGCTGGAACAACAACTCTAACTGGGTGAAAGATGAGTGAGTGATGGCTGCGAAGGGGTTTAGCTTTTATAGCATGCGAAGGTCGTTAGGTCGGCCTGCTGACCGACCTACCATATGAGCCTCCACTAGTCGGCCAGGGAATATTCCAGGGAATATTCCCTTTACCATCGGGCCGGGGGCGCTACCCCCGGACCCCCGCCAGGGGGGCCACTGGCCCCCCTGGGACCCCCCAGCCAGGGGCTGCTTCCGCGGCCCCCGGACCCCACAATAGGGGCCCCTTTTAACTCCCTTACACCGCAACTCGATGCAATGCGCCTCGAAGTTGCTACCAGCTTAACCACTCTGTCTAACCCAAAGATTAGACCCACAACAGTCACCTTTTTGCCATCCGGTCACATAGACCTCATCTGATATACAAGTCAGGACTCCACCAATGTCCGGGCTCACACTTGGCTTCTCCTCATAATGGGGGCCTTACAACTTTGAGCACCATGGATCATTGGTAGCACCTAATGAGGGTGGGGCATTGATCATATCTAACAGGGTTTGGGTAGCAAGGGTCCCACACTATTTTTTAAAAAAACTTTATGGTCTCCCCTTACCTTACATTAAAAAATAAAAAACAAGGTGAGTACCCAAGGCCCCAAGTGGGTGTCGTAGATGCCTAGGGGAGGGGACCTTGGGCACCCCACCTTTTTAAAACTTTTTTAGATTTAAGTGAGGAGTGCTCCACATGCTATAATTTAAAAAAAAGGAGCCTCCACTTATCTTATATCAGAAAATAAAAAACAAGAGAAGTGCCTAAGGTCCCTATAGTAGGTGCCGTAGATGCATGGGGGGAAACCTTGGATACCCCTCTAAGGAGGGGGAGGCCATTTTTTTAAGAGGAGGTGGGAGTATTGGGCATCCGCAAGGGGTAGGGGACTCAATCCCCTCCCCCCCCCCCCCCCAAAACAATTTTCTATTTTTCTCTAAGAGGCCTTGGGGGTATGCCCCCCTTGGCCTCCATTATGGGTGTACATGCCCATGAGGGTGGAAGGATGGGGGGACCAAGAGGGCACTTGGTCCCCCATACAAAGAAGAGAATAATGAAGAGGAGACCCTTGCCCCCTGCCCCCTTGTGAGGATGTAAATGCCTAAGGCGGGGGGAGGCAAGGGCCTCTCCTTCATTAGCCTCTTCTTTGTGTGGAGAGACCAAGTGCCCCCCCCCCCCCCCCCTCCCACCCTCATGAGCCTATACACCCATAGTGGAGGCCAAGGTGGGTGAACCTCCCTTCTTAGAGGAAAAAAAAAAAGTTGGGGGGCTTAGCCTTCTTATCCCTTGCTGCGAGTGTCCAATACTCCCACCCACTCTTGAAAACAAAAGAGTCTCTCCCTTCTTAAAAATAATAATTTTTAAGTTTTTTTTAATTAAAAAGATAAAAATAAAAAATTTAATTTAAAAAATACTTAGCCAATAAATAAGGATATTAGACCTATCAATTAAGATAAAAAATATTAACATTAAGAATATAAAATATATATTAATAAAAATAAAAATAAAAAATATTAGTATTAATATAAGTTTAAAAAATCTAATATAAATATTAATTTAAAAAAATATAACTTCAATGTATAAAAATCCTAACATTAGAATTGACATTAAATTTAAGTAAAAACACATTTAAAAGATTAAAATTAAAAAGTAAAAGAATCTCTCTCTCTCTCTCTCTCTCTCTCTCTCTCTCTCTCTCTCTCTCTCTCTCTCTCTCTCTCTCTCTCTCTCTCTCTCTCTCTCTCTCTCTCTCTCTCTCTCTCTCTCTCTCTCTCTCTCTCTCTCTCTCTCTCTCTCTGTTTCCCCTCACCACATTCTACTTCCTAGCACAAATGAGAGGGGTATTTTTTGGGTGGTTGTTGCTCATTACAACGGCCTAGGGCAATAGCGTTGTCACTATCATCGCCATGATGGGTTGGGGGCCATGAAGGCTCCTAGCCTAAAGCCTATTACAATGGCTTGTGGGGGCTCTATGGGAGCCCATGGGTCACTACAAATCCGTAACCTCTATGGCCCCCATGAATGGCCTCATATAGGGGGGTGGGGTGGTGGGATAGAGTGGAGATGGTGAAGTGAGACAAGAAGCTTGCTTCCATATTCATTTTCTTAATTTCATGTTCACCTTCCTTGTAACCCCCATAGACAGAGGGAATGAAAGAGTAGGCTTCATGGAGGAATTGAGAGCTATGAGAAGCCTTCATGGAGGAAGCAATGTATCTTTATCTTGGGCTATGTATATAGTAGTAAACAAAAAAAGAGGAGCTTGAGAGAGGGCTCATACCTTCAAAGAAGAGAATGGAAGAAAATGAGCAACTTGAAAAAGAAAAAGAGCCAAATAATTGACAAAGAGAGTCTGGAGCCCCAAGAGAAACACCAAGGAAAAGGGGATTCTACTACAAGAAAATCTATCTTGTAACATCAACAAGCTTTTATTTCATTCTTTTAATGACCAAAACAAAGAAAACATCAATTCTTCACGTAGCATCGTAGTAGATATCTCCCACGGATTTCATAGAATTAACCATAATTTTCAACTTCTTCAAAGAATCCATCAATAGAACAATGAATATAAAATAATACACCATTTTTTAATGAAAATTAATCACATAGTATTCATCTTCAATGTCGTCATGTTTTGATAGAATTGGCTCTCTCTCTCTCTCTCTCTCTCTCTCTCTCTCTCTCTCTCTCTCTCTCTCTCTCTCTCTCTCTCTCTCTCTCTCTCTCTCTCTCTCTCAATAGTACATCATCTCCTCACTACAATACTCAATAATCCTTCTTAGGTCATGGATACACCTTCCAAGAGGTATGTCTGATGCAAAGAGCCACCAGAGCCACTACAGTGTCTCTTCATTGCTCACTACTGTCACTATCATTCCAGTCTTCTCTTCAGTCTTCAGCATCTACTTCTTCCATTTGTTTTAGCTCTTTTGAAATTAGATTCATCATTTTCAAAAGTTAGAAAACTTTTCCAAAGTCACATATACATTCTACAGAACACTTACAGAAGATCTACAGAACAGAACTGAACAAGAATATAGCAGAGACAGAACTGAGACAGAGCAGATACAGAAGGTTTACAACGGGTCATCAGAGAACAGTAGATCCTCATAACTCATACTAAAACCATTCCAAACTATCAATAACTATTCAATAAACTTTCAAAAGATTTCAATCTTCATCAATCATCAATCCATGCTTCATACAGAAGAAAATCAGAACAAAACAGAGGTTATACAGAAGGTATCAGAACCTCAACAAAACCTATCAGAACTTCACAATGTCTCATATTTCTACTAAGAATCATCATAAACTTTCAAAATATAATCAATATTATCCAAAACACTCTCAAACACTTCCATTAACAACCATACATCACTCTAAATCCATCAAAAATCAATCATTCAGACCTAAAAAATAACAAAAATTAATCAAAAATTCAGTATTTTTTCACTCTCAACATATCCCTACACTTATAAAGGAAGCGTTCTCGCAATCTAAGGAAAAAAAGAATGTAAATTCACTAAAGAGCTCAATTTGATCTTCTTTAATATCTTTAATAATTACTCCAAACCACAACCCCAACTTATCACATGTATCTCTAGAAAAAAATACTACTAAATGAAAACTTCGTTATTCATGAACACATCTGATAAACAATAAAAATTCATAACAAATTTATAAAGGATATAAGAGGTTCTTCAACTCTCCATCGTAGGCTTGCCATCCATCATCACCATCAATAGTTGAAAAGAGAGCTCTCAAACAAATTATTCAACTAGCAGGAACTCATCGCATACAAATTATTACAACACACATAAACACAACCATCTGAATGGCATCTCCAAAAAAAATATCTCATTAAGAAGTACAAAAGATACATCCAAGGGTATCAATGAAGATGATTCCTCTTGAAAGCGTGATGATTACGAAAGTGATCCAGGGATAAAGACTCATTTACAAAAGATTTTGGAGGATTCTGAAAGAACTGAAGACAGCACATCCGTTCTAGCAAAATAAGGTATCTGCTAGGTAGACAAAGTGCATGAAAATATAGGACATCTAATTGTTGGGAATCAATGTTCACATTAACATTCATAAAAAATGTTCACATTAACATTCATAAAAAGCTTTGGAATGGCCTTTTGATAATTATGTGAATGCCTATACATATATGCTAAGTACCAACCAAAATGGGCTGTCAATCTCACTAAAGGATCTAGAGATTGTGAATATTGTTGAGAAAAATAGAGGTAATTTTGGTATGCTTGACTAGCAGTTGTCCAGTACCCTGGAATTAATGGCCAATTAATATGCGGTCCCGTGAGAGAATCAGTTGAGCTCTATTCTCTTCTTCTCGGAATCTGTTGATCAAATCCTTCATATCTACTAACCAACTGAGAGGGTTGAAAAATGGAAGTGGTAGGAGATAAAAGTGGAATAAGTAAAAGAGGATGAAGAGATGAGTAAGCAAAATCATAAAATGAGGAATAAGCTAAAGAAGAAGTGGCTGAAAATTTAAGTAAATCAGTTAGGAAAGGTGTCAATTAATAAGCAGGAAAAGTAGAAGGTATATGGATAGATGGAGAAGGGCATAGCAGAGAAGGGGAAAAGACGCGATCTTCAATGAAAGAACAATAGGTAAAGATTGAAATTTGAGAAAAACCCTGAGGTTGAAAAAGGAGAGGTAAGATAGCTGCTAAGTTGAATTGATAAAGGGAAAAATAAGCATCATAGCGATGGGCCATTTGTTGGTAGTACAATAAGCTAGGAACAGAGGGACCTAAAACAGATCATCGATGGTAGACATAAAAGAAGGATGAATCAAATGGATGGTTCTTGGAAAGATAAGCTAGGAGATGCACCCTCAGTTGGTTAGCGCTATGTACATAAATAGAACCTGTATTTTGGCGTTGGTTCAAGACTACAAAATCAATCATTGAATGCCATAAAGTGTCAAGGCAAGTAGTCACTTTAGAAAACTAGCACTAGAACATGTCATCTATCCTCAACTCCAAATGATTGACATATAAGACAGCTTGTAAGACCACATTTTCCACATACTAAGTCAGATCTACGTCATCTGAAATTAACAGATCACCTCATAGATACATATAAGACAGCAACATGGTATCCGTCGTCACGGAATCTTCAAAGACCATACGGATGACTTCTATCAGCAAATCAGAAGACCAAGCCCCACTCCAACCATCCTTTGGAAGAGGGAGATCCATCTTTAAAAGCTTAATATAGAAGACTATCTTCTGCAGAGATAGTGGACAAAAAAGGAATGGTCGGAAGGAACATATTCTTGAAATTGCTCAAATATAGACCATAATAAATCCATCCTAGATTGTAATCTTTCCACTTTATCTTAAAACAACGGACATAATGTGGCCTGTCTCTGGAGAACTGCCAAGTCCTGCTGAGATATAGAAGAAATCATAGGAACATTGGGGCTTGGAGGAATGGATAGTGACTGTGTCACTTGGTCCTACAATTGCTTAATCTGGGAAGCTTGGGATTTCAATGTATTATGAGCAGTCTACAAAGCTGAGAGTTTCATATCTAAAAGAGTCTTAAACTCTTGAGCTTCTTTAGACATTTTCTCTTTCTCTTCCGAAACTCTAGTGACCTCTGACTGAGCCTCTGCTAACTGAATTTTCAAAGAATATATTTCTTCTCTCTGGATCTGAATCATTTGTGTCTATTGCTCCATCTGTTTAAACAGATCAGTAAGAGTGTCTTTAGCAGAGGCTAACTCTGTGGTTGCCTTGTGCAAGTAGTCTTTGGATTGCATCAATTCTTCATAGAAAGAAGCATATAACTGTTGAACACAAGCTGTCACACTGAGAGTTTAATAAAACTCTAAATGTCGTTATAAAGGAAAGGAATGGCATCCCCTGACACTAAACTCTTCAGCGAAGAAACTGATATCTCCAAAGAGCCCTCTCGATGTGCCCTGAATAAGTTGTTGCATGTGAGGTAGGCATGGAGGTCACTTCCAGAGGTAGCAGGAACTGTTACTGAAGGAATGATTGGTGAAACTTTCTCTACCACATGCTTGAAGCGCTTCCGCTGAATGACCAATGGAGGAGGGGAATCAAGATCCTCTATGTCAATGGGTCCTAAATTTTCTAAAGGTGGAGGGGGAGGGACTGAATCAGATGGAGGAGGAGGTAGCATACCCTTCTTAAGGCCTGAGTATGTCAAGAAAGCAGATAAATATGAACCAAGGTCACTTTGACAAAATGTTGGTCCATCTTCGTAAGAAGGTAAGTACTCCAATCAATGGAAACCCCTTTTAACGCCATCCTGGAAGCTATGAAGAGCTCCTTGGACAAATAGTAAGATGGTGTCTTGGCAGGCATGAACCTATCTTGGAGGAATTAGCAGACTAGCTTCTAGAGAGGATCAGTGATCATTGAGAAAGACACTCCTGAAGTGTTAATCACCTTCTTGACATCAAGTACCTCTTTAGTCTGCTTTTGGTAACAACTTGAGAATCTCATCATTTGAGAATAACTGGCTGGCTGTAACAAAGGGTTCTCCTTTGTAGGGAAGAGAGAGACAAAGCCTTCCCAAACTCTCTAGGTGTCAAGACTATGGAAGTACCACGAACCAAGCCCGATTTCTTACTATATGATGCAAGAAACTCATTACATAGGGCTAGATCGTCTGGAATCAAAGGAAATGAAGCAGCCACAAAAGTTGCAAGGGCAGCTTTCGCGATATGCTCAAAAGTTAGTAGGGAAGAATAATCCCTACTGATCAAGGGGACATACCGAACAGGAAGAGAAGCTTGAGGTGCCATTTAGATGGAATATACACACACCACAAACACAGACAATCACAGAGAATGCCTGCAAAATTAAAAAAATAGCTACTAAAAAAAATCGATTAAAAGAAGCATACACGGCCGTAACTAACCAATTGACCACCCCAAGCAACCTATATCTTAGAAAAATTCGATATGACCCCTACACATATGTGACCGAAAGCTTCATATCATGCAATAAACAAGCACCCAAGACCCTGTATTAGGCAAAAAAAAAAACTACCAACCGCACTTGTAATCGTATCACACAATCAAACCATAATACCCCAAAAACATAATCATGACATAACCAAAACTTTGATAAACAATGTCACCTTAGAGGACTATACATGCCCATCTCGCGAAGTGTATTTATTAAAAAGAAAAAAAAGTGCAGTGAGAGAAATGATTTTAATGAATGGTTTATTTTAGAAAATTATTAGCAATTGTTGAAATTTTATTAGATTGTAAATCTTAATTAAAAAACGATGGTTCATTTAAAAATTGTTAGTTATAATTTATTAATGTGAAACAGTGCTTTTAACGAAACACGGACTGCGATTTCCAGACTCATGTCTCTAAATGCATGTTCATTGATTAAAAATTTAATGTGTCTAAAGCGCTCTTCTTTTTCAGCACGTACATTTTTTTGTGAACGGTTGGTCCATTTTTATTTAAAAATTAAAGTACCTCTGGAGCGCATGTAGCGTGTGTAAAGTAAACGATGGGTTGATTTTAAGTTATTAAAAAAATATGTGTTTAGTGCGAGTGTATGTGAAAAAGTGAATTAATAAAGTTTATTTTAACAATTAAATGTGGTTAAGGGATGACCAAAAATAAATAAAGTATGAAAAATAGATACATGATAGGGGTATGTTTGCAAGAGACTGAGGGTGCACTGAGTAGTCCCAAATGCAAGGAATCCAATCAAAAAAGCAAAAACCACTAATTGAAAAAAATAAATCACCTTAGTTTTTTTTATTTTTAAAAAAATAAAATAAATATCAAGGCAATGTTAGTGGGATCACATTTGGTTTAGGCAATATTCATTAGTGTTTAGGTGAGATTGTTATTATATTTTATTTATTGTAATTTAGATATATTTTGATTTAGTATTTATTTTTTATTTTTTATTTTTGAACATAGTTTTTATTTTAAGATATTCCAAAAGTAATCAAATATATTGATGGAATTTTTTGTGATTTTTTTAATTTAGTTCTGATTTTAGGGATTTTTAATAAATTTTTCTCAATTTTTAGTAAATTTTAAAAGAATTTTAAATATTATTAATTTTTTTGTAATTAATTATCTATATTATAATTGGCAAGATCAACCAAAAAACTACCCAATTTAGAAAGGAAATTTTTAGTTTTTTTTAATTGAATTTTTATGAATTTGTTAATATTTTAAAGGTGTTTTTTAGGTATTTTTCGCGGATTTGTGGAAAATCAAAGAAGATACCCGGGCTGTATGTAAACAACTGTGTGTGCTCGGGAACAGCACGCTCCACCGCACGGAGAAGGCCAAACGCGCGTCCTTGCACGTGAACACCCGCTAGAAAATCCCCACAAACTCGTGTACAAACCAAGCACACAAATACGAGAGGGGCTCCCACGTGACATCACACGAATATGCGCACACGCAAATACATGAGCTCATGAACACGAGGTAATGGGGGGTGGGGTAAATAGAGGGAAGGGGAGTTAAATATGGAGGTAGGGTCAAATGTGGGGGATAGAGGCAAAATGAGGGGGAAGGAGTAAATTCAGGGAGGGGAGGGAGAGGGTAAAATAGGGGTTGTGGGGGGGGATAAAAATGGCGGTGGTAGGGTCAAATTAGGGGGAGTAGGACCAAAATGGAGGGGAAAGGGATAAAAAGGGTTTTGGTGGGGACGGGGGGGTGGAAAGGGAAGAGGTGAAAAGGGTTTGGAGAGGGATGGTGCCCAAGGGGGGGTAAAAAGGGGAGGGATAAAAAAAAAACCGGGCGGGCCGGGGTAGGGCCCAAGGCGGGCGGTGAGCGCGTGGTAGACCAGGAGAGGCGACGAGGCGTGTGGAGAGCATGAGGAGGCGAGGTGGTAGGCGTGGAGAAGAGGGCATGAGGAGACGAGGCGGCGGGGGCGGAGGAGAGGGCGTGAGGAGGCAAGGCGGCGGGGGTGGTGGGGGTGGAGGAGAAGAGAAGGCAGGGTAGGCGTGAGGAAGGAGGGGAGGTGGGGTGCTCCGACGACGGGAGGAAGGAGCGAAGAAGGCAATGGGAGAGGGAAGTCCATGAGGAGGCAAACAGGTAAGGTGGTTTTGTTGGTTTTTTTTTTATAGTCATAGTCGTAATCATAGTCGTGGTCGTGGTCGTGGTCGTGATCGTAGTCATAGTCGTAGTCGTGGTCGTGATCATAGTCGTAGTCATAGTCGTAGTCGTAGTCGTGGTCATGATCTTCATCGTAGTCGTAGCTGTGATCGTTAAAGAAAATGAGAGAGGGGGAGGAAGAGAAAAAAGAAGAAGGAACGAGAGAGAGAGGGAATAAACATATAGCATAATAAAGAAAGAGAAAAAGAGAGAGAGATGGAAGGAGAGGAGATAATGAATGGATAAAAAATAAAGAGAGAGTGGTGGCGAGGTCCGATGCAACACCACGAGACGGAAAACACTCCGACATATATATGTTAATCTGTGGGTGGGTGGGTGGAAACTTTACATACGTTAATTTTTGTTGAGTTACAAGAGAAGAAATCCATTCTCAAACAATTTAAGAAATTTTTAAAAAATGATAACCAAAATAAATTGTTTGTCGTAACGTAGACAAAATGGAAAATGATGAAGGTCTTGTTGTTCAAGATCGCGAGGCATATCTTAATTAGCATGTCCCATGTCCTTGCTCTCAATGCAAGCTGGCAATTAGACGAAAATATCGATTGTCTATAGAACACGTACGATGTTTCGGCAAGTTTCAATCTGAGATCATTGATCAGGCGATCTTGGATTTTCAGCAAACGGTAAGAAAAGTTAATATCAATCATACATTGTACTCGCAAGCTAATCGAATACCATATACAAGAAGATTGGGTGTGACTGGCAAATTTTCTATCCAGGGAGGTGACGTCTCGTCCCAAGGAGAAGTGCACCCTTTGTGGCCAATTAGAAGAGTTCGTGGGTGTGCAATGGATGGAGTGCCTCAGCCAATCCACCACTTGGAAGGTATTACCCAATCTATACCGTCAATACCAGAGGAGACATGCAACCTTCCACATCTACCTACAATCTTGGAGCCTGAGATAAAGGCAATGATTGATGCATTGATTCCCATGGATGTCGAGACTTCTGATTTGCTTAGAGAGGAAGCATCCATATCATTATATGATGGTTGCCGAGTATCTCGCCTGAAGACATTGCTTACACTCCTAAGTGTGTAAGCAAAATACAGGTGGAGCAATGCGGGTGTGACCGAGTTGTTCAGGTACCTTGTACGTACGCTTCGTTGATTTCTTTTCGGCACTATCATTAAAAACATTTGTGCTTTTTCAAGGGGCGAAAAGGGTAGGGGGGCCAAAGGGGAGCGGTAAAAAAGGTGGGGGGGATGGTGCCCAAGGGGGGGTAGAAAAGGGGGGGGTAAATAAAAAAACCGGGCGGGCAAAGGTAGGGCCCAAGACGGGCGGTGAGCACGTGGTAGACCAGGAGAGGCGATGGGGCATGTGGAGAGCGTGAGGAGGCAAGGTGGTAGGTGCAAAGGAGAGGGCGTGAGGAGACGAGGCGGCAGGAGCAAAGGAGAGGGCGTGAGGTGAGGCGGTGGGAGCGGTGGGGGCGGAGGAGAAGAGAAGGCAGGGTAGGTGTGAGGAAGGAGGGGAGAAGGTGGGGTGCTGCGGCGACGGGAGGAAGGAGTGAAGAAGGCAATGGGAGAGAGAAGTCCACGAGGAGGCAAACAGGTAAGGTGGTTTCGTTGGTTTTTTTTTTGTAGTCATAGTCGTAGTCGTGGTCGTGGTCGTGATCGTAGTCGTAGTCATAGTCGTGGTCGTGGTTTTCATCGTAGTCATAGCCGTGATCGTTAAAGAAAATGAGAGAGGGGGAGAAAGAGAAAAAAGAATAAGGAACGAGAGAGAGGGAATAAACATATAGCATAATAAAGAAAGAGAAAAAGAGAGAGAGATGGAAGGAGAGGAGATAATGAATGGATAAAAAACAAAAGAGAGAGTAGTGGCGAGGTCCGATGCAACACCATGAGACGGAAAACACTCCAACATATATATATTAATCTGTGGGTGGGTGGGTGGAAACTTTACATACGTTAATTTTGGCTGAGTTACAAGAGAAGAAATCCCTTCTCAAACAATTTAAGAAAGAAAAAAAGAATGATAACAAAAACAAATTGTTTGTCTTAACGTAGACAAAATGGAAAACGATGAAGGTCTTGTTGTTCAAGATCGCGAGGCATATCTTAATCAGCGTGTCCCATGTCCTTGCTCTCAATGCAAGCTGGCAATTAGACGAAAACACCAATTGTCTATAGAACACGTACGATGCTTCGGCGAGTTTTAATTTGAGATCATTGATCAGGTGATCTTGGATTTTCAGCAAACGGTAAGAAAAGTTAATATCAATCATGCATTGTACTCGCAAGCTAATTGAATACCATATACAAGAAGATTGGGTGTGATTGGCAAATTTTCTATCCAAGGAGGTGACGTCTCGTCCCAAGGAGAAGTGCACCCTTTGCGGCCAATTAGAAGAGTTCGTGGGCGTGCGATGGATGGAGTACCTCAGCCAATCTACCACTTGGAAGGTACTACCCAATCTATACCGTCAATACCAGAGGAGACAAGCAGTCTTCTAGGCCTACCTACAATCTTGAAGCCTGAGATGGAGGCAATGATCGATACATTGATTCCCATGGATATCGAGACTTCTGATTCGCTTAGAGAGGAAGCATCCATACCATTATATGATGGGTGTCGAGTATCTTGCCTGAAGACACTGCTTGCACTCCTAAGTATGCAAACAAAATATGGCTGCAGCAATGCGAGTGTGATCATGTTGTTCAGGTACCTTGTACGTATGCTTCGTTGATTTCTTTTGGGGACTATCATTAAAAACATTTGTGCTTTTTCAAGGTCTTTTATGATTTTTTTCAGGTTACTGATATATCATATATTACCATCTGCAAATATCATGCCAGAGTCTCGTGATGATGCACAACATGTTTTACGAAAGCTTGGTATGGACTACAACAGCATCCATGCATGTATCAACGATTGTATATTGTTTCGAGAAGAATATGAGACTATGGAGACATGTCCAAAGTGTGGTACTCACATGTATCAAGAGGACTTGCAAGGATAAACCATCCCTCAAAAAGTTCTTAGACACTTTCTACTTATCCCCCGCATAAACCACATGTTTCGTACGTCCGACATGGTGAGCTTGACAATGTGGCATGCACAGAATGGGTCCACAGATGGAGTTCAACGAATATCAGTGGATTCACACGCAATGAGCCACATTGACTCTACCTTTCCAAGCTTTTCTCGAGAGCCAAGGAATCTTCGCATCAGTCTTGCAATGGATGGCATGAATCCATTCGGTCTGCACTCAACTTCTTACAGTGTGTGGCCTATAGTTCTTGTCAACTACAATATCCCTCCATGGCTTTCTACGAAAAAATGACATCTCATCCTTAGCTTACTCGTCCCTTGCCGCTACAAAGTCAAAAATATGGACGTGTATCTTCGTCCATTAGTCGATAAGCTTAAGATTTTGTGGGAGGAGGGGGTCACCGTACCAGATATGAGTAAGTGCAATGGTCGACGGTCCACCAATATTGGAGCCATTCTCATGTCGACGATGCATGACTTTCCGAGATTCGGAGAGTGCTCAAGTAAATAGGCTTCTGTTCTCGTTGGTAATATCTATATTTTATCTCGTTCAAGTTTGTATTCATTGGATAGAGGTGTTGGAACAGGTCTAGTTACCTCAAGTTATCATGCATGTTCATTGTTCACGCCACAGTTAGACTCTTGAATGTCACAAACCATGAAGAAGATTGTATATCAAGGACACGCCACTTTCTTGCCAGAGGATCATGAACTCAATGAAGGTTTTCTTGGACGACCTCCAACACGTATGAATATCGCAAGCTAGTATGAGCTGAAAATGGTCCATGCACAGTCACATCCAAACGGAATGCGACAGTTCTCAATTTTCTATGAGTTGCCATATTGGACCCACTTATAGATCAACCACTTGTTGGATCCCATGCATATTTTCAAGAATGTGGGCAGCTTGCTATGGGACCACATCACAGGAAAGAAAAACACTATAGGGGCACGAATGGATTTGAAGAAAGTAGGCAAGATGGAGGCGCTTTGGCCCCGCAGTCGAGTGCTGATGGTCACGTGCAGCTACCTCGTGCTCCTTGGGTTTTGTCCACTAAAGAAGAGTGCATTGTGAAGCAAGTAGTCAAGTCTATCCGCACTCTGATGGGTATGATGCGTTCTCTCAAGTCTGCATTTTCTAAAGACGACCAATTATCAAGGCTAAAATCCCATAACTAGCATAAGATACGTCAGGTTTGTACTACGAATGGATTGTAATTGGCGTGTGCATTTTGCTATTTGGAGTGTAGCCATTGTTCATAATGCTTTCTCATTTTTGACAGTTTGTACTACCGATCGCGATCACAGGATGCCTTACTCCCAAAATACACGGGGCCATTTACAGGTTGTCGACTTTAGTACAATGGATCTCACAGGAGATTAAGACGTCCTCTATTAAATCTGTGAGGCGGGGAGCAGTGGAGATGGTCTATCTCTTTGAGAAATACTTGCCTACCAGCATGCTCACGATACAAATCCACCTTCTTGTGCATCTTGTAGATGAAGTGGAGATTGTTGGACCTATCCATATGCGATGGATGTTCTTCTTGGAGTGCTTCATGAAAACCCTGAAAGGCTTTGTGCGACAATGAGCTCAGCCAAAAGGTAGCATGGCTGAAGGTTGGTTGGTGTCTGAGGCGCTAGTGCATATTTCACAATAGCTACTAATGGTAGATCAAAAAAACAAAATGCTATGGTCGTTCAAGAATGATAATAGACTGACCGGAGATGTGGTGGTCGAAAATGGGGTAGAAAAAACATTGGATGCTGCAATGGAGATGAAGGTGAATCGCTTTTATATGTTACACCATGCCTCTATGGAGATGTGGCTCGCCAGGTACCAGATCGCTAGGCAAGATTAAGAGGAAGCGCGATCTGAATTTCGACGTAGTGTACGTCATCGACCAATTTGATATCCCATAACATGGAGGAGATGCCGTGGTTCATATCAACGCAATGGTTACATGGAGCTTTGATCGCAGTGTCTCGCGAAGAGACAAAGGTCTCAATTGAGGAGTGGGAATTCTCGACGGGATGTAGTCCAAAGGTGATGACGTGTTTAGGATTTGTCATATCTATATTTTATATGCAACAACTAATTTGAGTGTTTCAATATACAATACAAAATATATAGTGCAGTATGGTCGCACGAACAGAATTTTCACGTGGAGCCTATTGATAAAATATGCTCCACAATGGACTGTGGTATCATGGCAAGGTTCGAGCAGGAGAGCCAATGATGAGCAACGGATCCAAACACGGTTATAGATAAGATAGAGTATTTTGGGAACTTGCAAAGTATTGTTACAGTGGATTACTGTAGCTTCTCCATGATACTATTCGATGTGCAGTGGTTCAAAGTGGTACTTGAAGGAGCTGGAGCAACGATCGATAAGGTCCATTTGGATTTCTCAAAATAGATTCCGAAAAAAAATGGACGGATTTGAGCGACACCTTTGTGT
Source organism: Lygodium microphyllum (assembly GCF_053477565.2). NCBI lineage: Eukaryota > Viridiplantae > Streptophyta > Polypodiopsida > Schizaeales > Lygodiaceae > Lygodium > Lygodium microphyllum. The sequence goes on along the minus strand of NC_141146.1, from coordinate 105,912,030 downwards.
TGCCGGTCCATTGTGAATAGGTGCATAAACTCATTTATTTGTTAATTATATTACCACATAGTATATGTCACAATAGTTTAATCTCTCTTGTACATGTTTGTGAACATGTAATCTTCTATCCAAACCCCCGACAACCTCAATGGTGGTATGTTATACCTTCAGCTCCCGGAAGTGCGAGAGTATATGATCAAAGCGATGTTCCGAGCATAGATGAGGACAATATCCAAATAGAGGGGTCAATATTGCAAGGAGTGGAGGCCACCGAAAGCTTGGAGCATGTAGAGAAGCCAGCATCGGCTAACAATGATGGAAATACAAGAGTCCAAGAATTCTTTGAGAATGAGGTAGACTCATCCTTTTATGGTGACATGTCTATCGACCTTCCAGTATATGCGGAGTTGTGTCAGGAGATTGATATGGAACCATATGATACTTCATACTTGAAGCATCCACTTACTCAATTCGTTGACTAATCGCTTATAAAGGTACATAAGATATGCATTTTAAGTGAGATCATTTTTTTAAGATCTATATTACCATGCTTTATATTATTTAAATTGATTATGCTAACATCGTTTTTTATCTGTACAGGTAACCTTTTCAGGATGAGTCGAGGGATGAGTGATGAGGAGTTGCATGATATCTTCACGTGCATGTCTCCAGATCAGATGGCGAGATTCAGAGACATAGCGGACCAGAAACTGTCTCGGACATCGTCAAGCCACTCTATTAGATCTACTTCGGCGCGATTAGATGCTTCAGCTTCGAGCAGACGAGGTCGACACTCTAGACTTGGACCAGAGAGAGGGAGTGCTTCAGGGTCAGGGGGATGCTGTAGAGATACGGAGGTAGTGAGCCCGCGGTCGACACGGGATATAGGTGCGACTTCTCGCTCTCGTGTGACAGTTTCAGGGAGCATGGCTGAGGTGGTTGATGTGGAGGCACGGACACGGTATCTCCGTCTCATCGCTCTGCTGGAGTTGCATCACCTCCAGGATTTGTCACACCTGTGGAGATGTCTACTCTAGTTACTCCAGCTTTTGCTCAATCGTCTGCAGGTGGCACCCCTATGGATGCTACACCGATAGATACTACCCCGGTCGGTACACCAGATATACAAGGGTCTCCTGTATATGCCCAGGAGCATGGACGCAAGTGGGAGAGGACCCATCTTAGGCATAACCCAAAGGGATATGCCTATCTTGTCAATGATAGGTTAGAAGCCATCATCATGAATGATGAGGGGAGAAGGGTGATGGCTCGAATGAGAGAGTTGTGCCAACAAGTTTTTCGGCACAATGTCTTAGATCATTGGAAAAACATACCGGAGGGGAGCAAGGACTACATAGTAGCATCCTTGCATGAGGAGTTTTCGGTTCCAACCACAGCAGATAGATTTTCTACAAGCTGGATGATGGACTGCATGAGTGCATATATGTTACATGGACGATCGGACGCATACAAGGCACTCAAGAGTGAGGCTGCAAAGCCTAAGTGGCTAGACGCAGACAACTGGCACCGATTGAGGGAGGAGGCTACAGATTCTCCAGGACGTTGGAGTCAGCAGCGCGAGGCAGCAAGGGTACGACTAGAGGTTGGAGTGGTCCATCATCTTGGGAGTGGCAGCCACAGGACATATCTAGAGGACTTTGTAAATTTTTCTTTTGTTTTGCTTGCTTATTTTTTTGCAATATCCTTGTACTAACAAGCATGTTTCTAACAATTAGTATTTTATTTTCTTTGCAGCACTCCATTACAAATCGTGATCCAACCGGCCTTGAGACTCGATATGCAGAGAGGCACGGTCTCACTGCATTGATCGACCGATTGTATAGACGCGGCGGTCCTGTAAGGCACTCATCTTTCTTGTCTGTAGTTACCATGTTTAATTAGAATGCATTATTGTATGGTGGACTGATGTGTAGTTTCTTTTTTTGCAGAGTCCGTTCGATGCTTCTTTGTGACAGGACGAGCTTTCAGATGGCAAGGATATATAGCTCGCCCTTGGATCCTAGAGCTCACGCCCTTCTTTTTTGGTCACCTGATCTGTGTAGACATTTTTTATGTAGTAGTGATATCTTGTCATGATTGTACCAGTCGCTTTCATTATGCGATTATGTATTTATTTCATGTATCAGTATTATGATTTAAGTATACTTTGTTTTTGTTTACATGAGCATTGTACACAATGCAGAAACTATTTTGTATGGCCCAAATAAAGCACACAATGCACTGTCCTGCCACAAAAAAAAAATCATGTTACCGTTGCTATTAGCGTCGTAAATTTACCTACACGCATCGTTATTAGTGTCGCAGAGCGTCATTATCAGCGTCGTTATTTACATCGCATTACTGACGCAAATAGTGACGCTGATACCGACTATTCTATGGCATCACCAATAACGATGCTTTTTGCGATGACCGGGGTAAATTTTGTTATTTACATTTTCGTCGCTTTTAACGTCGTTATAAGGCCTATATCTTGTAGTGTGTGTTTACTTTCATAGGAGGAGCAGTCACTTGGATCTCCAGGCTACAAAAGTGTGTTGCATTGTCTACTACAAAGGCACAGTATGTGGCTACCACTGAGGCATGCAAGGAGGCATTATGGCTTACACGTCTCGTGGGAGAGCGTGGCATCATAGAGTTACATGTTCTCCATTGTGATAGTCAAAATGCTATCATGCTAGCACGAAATCCTGTCTTTCATGCAAAGACAAAGCACATACAGGTGAAGTATCACTTCATTAGAGATGTACTTTACAATAAGAGCATTGAGCTTGTCGAAGTATATACAGATGATAATCCTACAAACCTTCTCACGAAGGGTCTAGCAGTTTGCTCATTACCGACAAATGATGGGAGTTTGATAGATATATGCATTTCAACTTTGTACATACTAGACTTAGCTAATTCTTTTCTCCTCTTAAGACACATTGCCTTTAGGTGGGAGGTTGTTGGAAATAAAGGCCTCGTACCTTTAAATGTGCTCGAGTGTGAACACACCCTTAGCACTTGCACTTACACATATATCTATCTAAAAACCTAAAGGTACACACTCGTCATTGTATCTACAAACGTGCTCACTCTCTACTCTATACTCTCTCTGTCTCTCCGCGCACAACGAACACCTGCTACCTCGATCTTCATGCCTAACCCATCTCTACAATAACCATAATTCTAATTTTACAAAAATAGTTATCTTATCCCTAAGGCCTTAACATGAATACCATAACACTAATGAATAATCACATACATAACTACAAACAAATCCACACGTGTGTATAAATGCATATGTGTAATAATAGCACCCATGATAACAATCTTGTATACCAAAGGTGCTCCACTAATAAATACAAAAATCATTGTGTATACATTACTCCAAGTACTAATTATTTGCTTATCCAAAACACAAAATACATTAAATCTCTACATATCTACCTAGTACAATCCAACAAGTACTACATGCATACACATAGCAAGTCTCTATTATGTGTCAAGTAGAAAATGATCATGAGAACCCACAAAACATATAAGCAATATCCAATTTTTATAGTGGCGAACTAAATAGCATAATAAGTCCAAAGATACAAGAATGATTTCAAAATAAAAAGCATCCATGTTAACTCAAGTTTAAGGGCTAGCCTATGCACAAATATATGATGCAATGAGTCTTAGATTAGTGATAATCTTTATCTCTACTTTGGATCTACCAAGGGACTACATGTAATGCACTTGGACACTATCCACATACATGTGTTCATATATCCATTGTCAAGACTAAACATGAGTAACAAATTCATGCGATGTCATGGATAACACTTTTAATCAATTTTTGGGATAATACATTTAGCTTAAATAATTGTCATGACACTTGTTTAATTTGGACTACTACTAATCATTAAGTGTGATGAGCAAATAGTGTCATGCTTGATTGCAACCAAATAGTTTGTGTTACACATAATTTGAGGCTAAATAAAAATAAGACAACTGCAATTAAAAAGATCATCATTGAGGTACTATTTATCATGACCAACAAATGTAGCCTGCTTCTATTTGTGCATAATTCAAGTAGTGAAGAGTCCAAATGATGAATGGGTGTGTTTGAGGGATAGCTTATCTAAAGTGGTCGTAGTAGATCAATTGAAGACTCATCAAGAATGAGCATGCAACCACTACAAGGAAATGGGGCAATAGAGATAGCCATTTGCGACGCAAAAAAACGGTGTCGCTAAAAGCGTCGCTAATAGCGACGCATATAGCGACGCAAATAAAGACGCATATAGTGACGCTGATAGCGATGCCGGTCTGAGGAAAAAGTTTCAAAAACCCGAGCGTAACATTTGCCGAGAAAACATTTGTGAGAAAGAATGAAAGAGAGAGCGAGAGAGCTTAAAACTTTGAGAGGGGGAGAGAGAGAGAGAGAGAGAGAGAGAGAGGAAGAGGGAGAGAGAGAGAGAGAGAAAGGGAGAGAGAGAGAGAGAGAGAGAGAGAGAGGGAGGGAGCTCATCACCATTGTCACCGCCGCCGCCGCTATATATGAAGAAAAAAGAGAAGTGTGCAAGGGAGAAGGGAGGAAAAGTGCAAAGAGAATATACAAAGGGTTTCATCTTCAGACCTTTGAGGTAGGTACATTGCCTCTTCTTGCTTTATTTTTTTGTTCTCTTGTTTTCTTTTTTTGTTTTTCTTTGCAAAGAGATACATGGAAAGAGAGGGAGGGAGGAAGGGAGGGAGAAGAATGAAGGGAGAGGAAGAGAAAGGAAACAAAGAGAAAGAGGAAGAGAGAAATGAGATATGAAGGGAGGGAGAGAGGATGAGTAAGAGAAACAACGAGAGAGAGGGGGGGGAAGAAAAAAAGAGAGAGGAAACAAAGAAAGAAAAATAGAGAGATAAAGAGAGGGGGAGAGAAATAGAGAGAGGGAGAGGGAAGGAAGAGAGGAGGAGGAGGTAGAAAAGAAGGGTGAGGTAAAGAGAGGAAGGAGAGTGAAAAGAAGAGAGAGAGAGGAAGAAAGAGAGATAGAGAGAAAAAATAGAGAGCGAGAGAGGAGAGAGAAATAAGAAAACAATGAGAGAATGAGAGAGAAGGCTAATAAAGAAAAGTAAAGGGAGAGGGGGGAGAGAGAGATAAAGAGAGGTGGGGTGACATTTCTTTTAATATCTTTGTTTCTCAAGCTTTTTATTTTCTATCTTTGATTGTCTTTGCAATGAGATGAGTTGAGTGAGAGTGGGGAGGGAAGGAGGGAGAGAAATAGAGAGAAGAAGGGAGGGGAAGGAAGAGAGAGATGGAGAGAAATAAAAAACAGGAGAGAGAGGGGCTTCATAAAAAAGTGTCAAAACCCGAGCATGGCATTTTACAAGTCTGTAAACAAGAGAGAGAGAGAGAGAGAGAGAGAGAGAGAGAGAGAGAGGCCGCCGCCACTGCCGCCATCCACGAAGAGGGAGGAGACAAGTATAAAGGAGAAGGAAGGAACGCTCGAAGGAGAAAAAAAATAAGAAAAGTACGAAGGGATTCTTCTTCAAGTTTTGAGGTAAGTGCATTATCTCTTCTCTCTTTGTTTTTCTCTTTTCTTTACTTCTCTCTTTCTTTTTATTGATGAAGAGTGTATAGAGAGAAGAAGTGAGAGAGATCAACATGCGCAAGGGAGATTGAGAGAGAGAGAGAGAGAGAGAGAGGTCGTTGCCACCGCCAATCCACCACAAAAAGAGAGGGGACAACTGCAAAGAATAAGGAGGAAACCCGTAAAGGAGAAGAAGAAGAAGGAGAGAAGTGCGAAGGGATTCTTCTTCAAGCTTTAAGGTAAGTGCATTATCTCTTCTCTCTTTGTTTTTCTCTTTTCTTTACTTCTCTTTATTTTTGTTGATGAAGAGTGTATAGAGAGAAGAAGTGAGAGAGATCAACGTGCACAAGGGAGATTGAGAGAGAGAGAGAGAGAGAGAGAGAGAGAGAGGTCGCTGCCACCGCCAATCCACCACAAAAAGAGAGGGGACAACTGCAAAGAAGAAGGAGGGAACCCGCGAAGGAGAAGAAGAAGAAGGAGAGAAGCGCGAAGGGATTCTTCTTCAAGCTTTGAGATAAGTACATTATCTCTTCTCTCTTTTTTTTTCTCTTTTCTTTACTTCTCTCTTTCTTTTGTTGATGAAGAGCATTAGGGCCAAAAACGCTTCAAAAAATGCACTTTTGTTAATCACGGGATTAAGGAAAGGGCCAAAGAGAGTTCGCCACGTGTGCAAGAATATGGTATTCTTGTCTCCTCTTTTTTAGAGATAGTGGAGTCCATTTCGTGATTCTCTCTTCTTTTTTAGCCAAAACCCCTAAAGTCTGACATGTTTTGGAGTCCCAAAGACGTTATTTACTTACAAATCTGACAAAATACATGACAGAGATGTGATGAAATTAATAATGAGTTTTTTGAAAGTCGGGAGATCTTTCAATATTGTTTTTGGCGCCCAATACATACTCATTTGGGTTCTTGGCGCTACTTTTTAGTTCATTCACCCCTCTTTGAGCTTCTTTCTCTGCGCTTTCATTCTTTTCATGGCTTCCTCCAGGCGCCCTTCTCGTTTAATACACTCTTGCACAGTCTATAGCCAGGGAGTAGATGGAAATTTTGAGCCCAAAACCTTTGCTGTAAATGATTGGGTTACCATGCTGCCATCTTGCAAGGGCTCCCATAAGGTGAAAAGAAGAAAACGAGAAGATATAAAACATCACTGGAAGGGGCGTATCATTGCCTTCAAAATTATGCCCGAAGGCTGGTTTGTCAAGGTGCAACATGTTTACATGGTCAAGGATATGCACTTGCCTCCAAACGAACGTGTTCCCCAACAAACACATTGTAAGTTATAAGTTGAATAACGTATATAATTCTTTTCCATTTATGCAAGTTCTAACAAACGGTTCGTCATTGTAGATATCTTTCCGTCAACAAGTATTGAATGGCAACCTGTGGAAAGCCTAAGTGGGACTTTCCATGCCATTCATAAGGTATTGGCAGACATTATTTATGCCGATCAAACTGTGTCTTTTTATAGTGAATGCAAGGTTTTTATATATTATGCATAGTATGTGGTTCCCTCTAAAGTGGATAGGTATGGGAATATCGAAGATTTGCCATTGCCAAGTCTTTCATCTCTAAATTGGGAGATTCCTGACAAGGTAACAGTGCAGAGTTTCAAATTCAAAATATCTCAGGATATTAAAAAGTCCATGACAGCTGGAAGGATCTCACGAAGAATACGTTTATCATGGTTTGTACCCCTCCATATCTTCGTCGCTTGCTTCAAAACAGCAAATTTACAAAGAACGAAGGTATCCTGGTTAAGTAGAAACTTTTCGGAAGAGGATTTGGACAACGCTATAGGGACGCATTGGAAATCTAGAGAGTGCGATTATAAAGGTGATATCTTGAGGTGCAGTGCATGCCCTCAATCCTTGGCTTTGGCTTACAGTATCCCTCGCCAAAATCTTGCTTTGGCCTTTGATTACAGGCGATACAAACGAAGATTGGGTATTTGGGTTCCCTTGGATTTTGATACAGAGAACACAACATATAAACTTGTGGTGCACGTTTTTCCGCATGAAGAAGTAAAGAAGGTGAGTGTTACTTCCAATTGGAGTCTGAAAGATGTGAGGGATACCTTGGAATTGCTAGACAATACATCCCCTAGATATAAGTTCAAAGTGAATGGTGTAACAATTGGTAAAAGAGCCGAGCGCTCTTTCTTTTGTACGAGTTGTTTGTCTCCCACAATTGTGAGTTTGGGACCTTAAGAATGAAAACTTGGCAGGAATTTATCTTAACAGACTATCCTCAAGATATTTTTTAATAGGAACTTCATAAGCTATCGTGAAGCAAGTCGCCTTTCGAATGTGTATAAATAAAATGTACATTGCATCCGATTTACAAGTGAAAATTTTCATTACACAATGAGGTACAAAAATTGCATGAAAATGTACAAGGCCAAAATAATAAGGCTCATGTATAAAATGTACATTACATTCGATTTACAAGTGAAAATTTTCATTACACAATGAGGTACAAAAATTGCATAAAAATGTACAAAGCCAAAATAAAATGGCTCGTGTATGCTTATGTTTGCTATTTTCATTCTTTATCGATTTCTTCAAAGATATTTTTCCTCACAGGGCCTTTCTTTGATTGTTGAAAAAATTTGACCTTTACAGGTAGTCTCATTTCTTGGGGCTTAAGAGGGGATGGATCAAATTTAAGAGGAGAGAGCACTGGCATTCCTTTTTTCTTAGACTCTGCAGCAGTGGTCCCATTGCCTTTTCCCTTGCCCTTGTCTTTACCATTACCATTGTCCTTACCCTTTCCCTTGACCTTTCCCTTGCTTGTGCCCTTTGCCATTGAAGTTTTGGGAGGAAGAGGGGAGTCAGGATCATACGGTGTGATTGCTTTGTCTAGAATCAGCTCGATGCATCTCTCCCTTATCCACCAAACATATGATTCAGGATAGTCTCTACACTGTAAGAATAAATGTTATAAGTTAGTGAAAAGACATCATGATAAGGGTTACACAAACATCAAATGAAATAAACTTACATTCACTCCTTCTATTTGTAACAGCTTTGAATCCACTGTTCTGCAAATGTTTGAGATAACTCTCCATCCACAAGAATGCGCATCGCTTTGCAATGGAACTTCTTGTAGAAGAAAAGTATACGGCCTTTGAGGATCAGCAAGATCCTCCTATGTTGTATCCAAAAATGTAGAAACGAGTCTAGCAGCACTGCAAAAGGAAGCTTTGTAAGTTCAAAATATTATTTATAAAAGAAATCAAAGTAAGTAATTTTCTTCCAACATACATTCGTGCTTGACCGTGAACACCGCTGAGAGAATTCATAAAGATAATTTCCCTTGAAAGACAATTAATGTAGATGAGACTCCAATGCCCTCTGCAAATTCATAAAAGAGGTGAGTAGAAGGGTGAAAGCAAATGAACATAAATTCTCCTCTACAGTAAAAGAAAAATACCTTTCTACATAAGGGAAAAAGATGTGGTAATTTCTCACACTATCGAAGCTACGAAAAAATGGTGAAATATTAGAACCAGATTTTGCAAAAAGTCCCACAGAGAGAAGTGGATCAACAATGTATATGGTTCTTCGGATATCGAGAGTGAGAGAGGACACCAATGCCCTGCAGATAATAGCAAAAGCTATTCAATACCAATTTCATCCAAAATATAATTGAAAAGACTTAACTTATGCAACAAAAAACCTTACCTTATGCAACAAAATACCACGGAATCAGATAGTTGGAGATCCCTTTTTTCCAACATGGGCTTGTCCTCGGGAGATATACTAAGATATTTCTCCTCAGATTCCCCAGCAACATTCACAAGAATCTGCCCATACACTTTGCCCATCCTCTCGTTGTTGACGGGAGCAAGTGATGCGGCTTTCCTCTTGTAAACATCGTCTTCAGTTTCAAACACCTCCTGATTTTTTTCACTCAAGAAAGCCTCTTGCTGGGTGGCACCCCTTGTAGGGTAAAGGTCAGTAACATCTTCAACATTTAGCTTTTTCTCTTTCCTGGACAATTTTGGGGGAACGTTAAGGATTTCAAAGGCTTTTTGATCATTGGAAGGCAAGGGCCTCAGGACTTTGTCAAACCTATACCTCACTCTGCTAATGATGCTGAAATCTTTATTCATAAGGGTGATCCTATGAGCATGGGCAGCAGCAATGTAAGCGTCGTTCATGAAATCAATAACAAAATCTTCTGCGGCCTCTTGCAGGGCAAGAATGGCTGAGAGTTGCCACTTCTTATTTAGACCAGAGACAGTTGCCACTTGAGACAATCTATCAGAGATCTCTTTAACCACCCTTATAAAAGCAGCTTTTGGAATGACATGCTGTATAGCTCTCTGGGCTTTCCTGATCTCACTGAAACATCTTTGCATATAGAAGAACCTGGACTTCCTCTTCCTCTTCTGTGGCTTGGGGTGTTCAGTGGCTTCAGCGGATGTGGGCTCAGGTACCATTGTAGGGAATGAATCTTTCACAGGGTTAGCCTCATCCTTTGCTTCCTCAACTTCAGGTGAAGAAACATTTATGGAAGATGTAAGGACAACACCTGGTGTAGGAGGGATTTCTGTTGTAAAATGCTCTGGAGCCTGTGATGGACCAGCTTCTTCTACCCCCTTAGATTCATCAAATTTTAACTTTCTTCTACCCCCACTGTCCTTCCCATCTAAATACACTCTTCTTGCAGTTTGCTTTGTCCTTGCCATCTAGAAAAGGTAAAATAACAACCAGAAGGACAAACTGAAAGACAAACTGGCGAGGAAAGTGACAAAATGAGCAATTCCGATATGGCGCGATATGAACAAAGCGAGCAGAATGGAACAACGCCCTCGCTCCGTATCAGAGATGAGAAGATGATACGGCGCGAGTAGGAGAAAACGACCACCACGTTTGCGCGCCCTCGCTCCGTATCGGAGATGAGAAGATGATACAGCGCGAGTAGGAGAAAACGACCACCACGTTTGCGCGCCCTCGCTCCGTATCGGAGATGAGAAGATGATACGGCGCGAGTAGGAGAAAACGACCACCATGTTTGCGCGCCCTCGCTCCGTATCGGAGATCAAAAGATGATACGGCGCGATTAGGACAAAACGACCACCACGTTTGCGCGCCCTCGCTCCGTATCGGAGATCAGAAGACGATACGGTGCGATTAGAAAAAACCGAGCTCACCGTTTGCACGCCCTCGCTCCGTATCGGAGATGAGAAGATGATACGGCGCAATTAGGAGAAAATGAACTCACCGTTTGGACGCCCTCGCTCCGTATCGGCACACCTCTTTTTGCTAGCGAAGAGCTCGAGAATTGAAAAGTGTACACGTCGGACAAATGACCACTTATATACCCAGGTAAATCATGACACGTGTCCGATACTGATTGTGCCACGTATCTGCATTTATGGTCCATATGCTACGTGTCAAGTAATGACCGGTCCACTTGTTCGCCACGTGGTTTTCGGCCACGTGTTGCCCAACGGCTACTGCCACGTGTATGACACTAACGGGTACTGCCAGGTGGCATAATCCGCGCCTACATAAGGGTGTGTTTCTTATCTGTACGGCTTTTTTCGGTTTCTGACCTTTGTTTCTATTGCTGATACAGCGCGAGGGCGACTGTTGGTTTTCTTCGCTTTCCTCTCTTCGCTTCGTTTTGGAGGTTCTGTAGATCTAGTCTTTTTTCAGCGTTCCTGAAGCTCGTGTGACCACCTTTGTTGTGGCTCTTCCGCTTCTTACTGGGATCACCGATACGGCGCGAGGGGGCCTTTCCGTCTGAATCGTTTCTCTCTTATCACGTCGTATCGTCAGAAGTTGGAAACATGTTTGAACCCATACAATCCAAGGTTTCTTCAGGAACTGGTAAAAGAAGAAGGCTTTCAAAAGGGTCAAGTGCATCAACAGCTGATCAGCCTGTGCATTCTTTTTCCTCTCCATCCTCTGCCACCAGTGTGAGAAAGCCAAGTACATCTCCAGGGAAGCGAACGCCAGTAGTGAGAGGTCAAGGAGTATCAGAGCTCATTGATATCACTCCATCAGAGAGGCTACTTGATTTTATGCTTCAGAATGGAATGGATCTCTCATTCTATGGAGTTGTGAAAAATATTTTTAATCCTGATTGGGAACTTGACAAAGTTCTGAAATCTTGTGAAAAATATATTATGGAGGACTTTTTGGAGTTTGAAACTCTTGCAGGTCCTTCTGTTGAAGTTGGCACAATTGACTATGTCCATATTCCCATTGGGTCAACAGGAAATGAAAAGGCAGTATTTACTAGGAAGTCCAGGGCCCACTCTATGGAGAGGTTTCATTCAACAGACATATTTTGCTGCACTCATTCCAAAAACTGCAAGATGATGAGAAAATCTGTTGCTTTTATTATATTCACCCTTGTTAAATACCCTATGAAAGCTGAGGAGCAACAGTTGGAAGGAGCAAAGAGTGCCAGCTTTTGCATGTTGGATGATCTGGCAGATGAAAGGGAAACAGAGGAGGTTGTAGATACAGATTTTGAGGCTTCCATTACTGAGAATTTGGATGTTGCTCACTTCAAAGCTGAGACTATCATTGAGGAGAGCCAAGGAGATACAAACCCTCAATCTGATGAGAGTTCTCACCATATTGTTCCTTCCCTGCCATGTATACCTTTCAAGGACAAGGAGTATATTTTACTATCAGATATTCAAAAACTTTTTAATCTCAGGGAAGATTATTGTCTTGCAATCATTGCAGAGGCATCTGATGCTGCTAATGGGATAATTGACACAGAAAATGAAACAAAGGAAGAGATTCTGAAACTTGATAAAGAAACTCTAGATGATAAGTTTATTGATGCTGGTGAGGCATTCTCTCTTTGTTTTAAAAAGGCCAAAGAAGCTGAAAAGGAGTTGAGTATTACTGATGAGGACTTCGATCGCATTCAAAGCGAGCTCGGCATTTCCAATTTTGGAAGAGAGGAGTCTGAATATGTTAAAGAATTGACTAACACCAATGAGACAGCACCATCAATTAATTTATGGAATCCGTTTAGATTGGAGTACGATGAAAATCAAGTGGTAAGATAATTTTGAATTTGCTTTTACACATTGGTAGGTTTACATTTCATGCTCATTCAGTATGGCTTTTATTTGCAGTTGGAGATTGCCGATACAGATAACTTCTTGGGGCGTGGCAAAGGATCGACAGCTGCTAGTAACACCACCAAAGACATTGCACTCGGCCACTACTTGGCTAGGATTGACCCTGAATCCTTTTTTGTACTTCATAGTAGTTTCTCAGAGGACGCAGCATGGCCGATACTTTGTATTAAAGCTCTTACAAGGCTTCTAGGTTTCTCAGGATTACAATATAATGCCCACAAAATAATGTTTTTGGAAAAGACTGCAGCAATTAGGATTTTTGGCTACGGTCCAGGTTACTCCGCTTCTAGAGCAGGATACTTTTTGGCGTTTTCATCCTACGCCTTAGCTGCAGACAGAACTGATGTAAAATCTATAGTTGGCTACAAGAGAAAAAAATTTCTACGTTATAGAGGAAAGATTCCTGAGGAGGAAGAGAATGTGAGGGTTTTGGAAAACTAGCTTTGTATATATTCTTTCTTATATATAAAAGTGCGATTGCTCATGTGTCATTGCCGTCTTTTATTTGCATTCTTTGAAGTTGTCGTCGAAAAAACCAGTTGAATAGCTCCTCCAAAGCATTGCTTTTTGTAACTCCTCCCCCATGCCTTGTGCTTCGAAAATAACTTGTGCGTGCTTGATAGTGGGATTTTTCCATGCCTTGGTTGCTATAAGTTGCTAAGGGGCCATGCTCCTCCACAAAGAAAGGTCCATGAATATGAAGAATATGCTGCAATACAAAGTAACACAAATTTTATACCAATTGAAAAACCTGTCAAAATAAGCCGATATTAAATAATTATTACTTTACCAGATAAAAAGTGATATCTTTTTCTCCCCATGCCTCTTTTATCGCCTGAACAAGCTTTGTGATTGATCTTTTGAACTCTTCCGCATATGTATATGTTGTCTTATGTTGCCTGAGGAGTTTCAGAAAAACATCAAGGTGTATCCAGACCTCCATTCTAAGAAACGCAAGCCTCGGCGTGCTTGCAACATTTGTTGTGATCTCACATAGCTCTCTCCAACACTCCCAAGCCGCATTCACCTGCTTTCCTGAATGATTTCCTAAGAATCGTCTAGCTTTTGAGCCTCCCATAGAGACATCGGCCAAGATATCTCTTGTTTTTCCTGAAAGTATTGGATCCTTTCTTAAGTGAACTTGGCCCCCATGAAATCCCATTTTCGATAGCAATGCCTCGCATTTATCAATACACTCATCTGATAAAGATAATGGCTTAATGGAATATACGTAGTCGAGATGCAACCTGAGAAGCTTATCGATTATTATAATCTCTGCATGCAAAGTACAAATATGAACATTCTTAAGAGAGATGGAAAGAATGGGATCCCAGATGTCTTCTATGTTTTTAAATTTACTCAAATCTATAGAGTCTCTATTTGGGGCTCTTCTTACTGGTCGCAAACTACTCCAATCTTTGGATCCAATACTTTCCATGCAATAAATGCAAGGATATTTTGTATTTGCACCATTACATATTCCAAGCATACATTTGATAGTTTTCAAATCAGCACTCATATGCCATTCCACATTAAATTTACCAACCCCATCAACTACCAACATTTCGCCTTCACTTTGAGACTTAATGATATTTGGAATACCTGTATGGTTGAACAACCATTTCAACGTTTGATGATTTTCAATTGGTACCTGGGCTGCACCAATCCACCAAATCTCCATCTCGGATTGGATCTTATGCAATGGAGCTTTGCCCTCGCCATTGCCATGGTCCAATGCCATGTTCATGAGGCAAATGCTAATTCTTTCCATCTTCTATCCCTTTTGAATCTGTGCTTCATCCAACTTCAAGGCAAACTTTAGAACACCATAACTTTCTTCTACTGTGATTTTATACATGTGAACCATTGCAATTTGCACCTTTTTTAGATCAACCCATATATTGTTAAACTCATTGTAATCAAAAATTGCCTGTTTTTTTTATTTTTCATAGGACATAGACCTTTCGATGTGAAAGTAATCTCCAAAAACATGTGGAATCTTGCGATTCATGGAAATTCTTGCAGTGGAAACTGCAAGGGCTCGGGGCAATCCAAATATAGTTACCCTATTGCGTTTAAGATTTTTAAACCATAATCCAGAGATAGCACGGTAACCTTTTCGACTTATACCCACAGTATCGCATGTCTCTACGATTTCATTTGCTTTCACTGTGCCTTTTAAATCCTTCACTAACTCTCTCAGAGTTGGACCTCTCAAATCCACATTTTCTGGTGACTTAAGAATCCTCAAAATGTCTTTCTTATTCATGGTTTCCTTCAAAAGTTTGATTCTTTCCTCATTCTCTCGGATATTTATGCCTAATATGTTAGAGACATATTTCTTTGTAAGATTTAGTCTCCTTTTCTTTGCTCTCTCACACAAGCTGGTTATATTTTTTAACGGTCTCTTCCTCTCTCTAAATCCTACTGGAGTTTCTCTCAAGCGTATTAGCTTATTCTGCAATGAATTATTAACATTTTTCAAAATATCAATCTGACTTGTCAACTCTAAACTTTTTGTTTGTGTAGTTTCTAGTGCTTTTTTCATTTCGTGCACTTGGGCTATATATGTGTAAGATGCAGAGTATAACCTCATACAGTAGCCAAGCATTCCATTATAACCTTCTCCAGCATATCTTATATAGTCATGGACATTCAAAAAAGGAGGTGGTTTACCTGTAGAAGGATCCCTGGGATAGATATTTCCATCCACCCACAAATCTATATGCTTCATTCCTTGTGTTCGCAACCTGTTGGCTTCAATCTCATCTATCAATACTCGATGATGTATACTTCTCCAAGATGTGTAAGTCGGATCTAGCTGAATAGATAGCTTGTATTTACGTGTGCTTGCGCCTGTGTTATTTGAAGTAGTATTGCTAGACATTCTAGCAAATGAACCGAGCAAGAATCTCACAGTGATAGAAAGCAAGTGCAGCAAAAGGAATGGTAAAAGAGAATAGTGTATAGAAAGAAAACGCGGGAGCAAACAAATGCGAAGTTCGTACGAAAATCTCGAAAATACAAAATCTCTCGAGTTCCAAGACAATAAACGGTCGAAAAGGTGACCCCTGACCTGGATTAAAAGATGAGGGCAATTAATGGCCGACCTCTTCAATGAACCAAATATTCTCTCATTAATCACATCTGGACAACCAAATTTAGAGGTTTTATTCTTCCTAAACCTCAACTAATTAGCAACTTAATCACTTTCTTACAAGTGCCATTTTTGAAGCGTTTTTTGCCCTAATGGTGTATAGAGAGAAGAATGTTTTTCTCTTTATTTACTTCTCTCTTTCTTTTTGTTAATGAAGAGTGTATAGAGAGAAGAAGTGAGAGAGATCAACGTGCACAAGGGAGATTGAGAGAGAGAGAGGGGGGGGGGGAGGGTTGCCACCGCCAATCCACCACAAAAAAAGAGGGGACAACTGCAAAGAAGAATGAGGAAACCCGTGAAGGGGAAGAAGAAGAAGGAGAGAAGCGCGAAGGGATTCTTCTTCAAGCTTTGCAATAAGTGCATTATCTCTTCTCTCTTTGTTTTTCTCTTTTCTTTACTTCTCTCTTTCTTTTTGTTGATGAAGAATGTATAGAGAGATGAAGTGAGAGGTGCGCAAGGAAGATTGAGAGAGAGAGAGAGAGAGAGAGAGAGAGAGAGAGAGAGAGAGAGAGAGAGAGAGAGAGAGAGAGAGAGAGAAAGAGGTCGCTGCCACCGCCAATCCACCACAAAAAGAGAGGGGACAACTGCAAAGAAGGAGGGAACCCGTAAAGGAGAAGAAGAAGAAGGAGAGAAGTGCAAAAGGATTCTTTTTCAAGCTTTGAAGTAAGTGTATTATCTCTTCTCTCTTTGTTTTTCTCTTTTCTTTACTTCTCTCTTTCTTTTTGTTGATGAAGAGTGTATAGAGAGAAGAAGTGAGAGAGATCAACGTACGCAAGGGAGATTGAGAGAGAGAGAGAGAGAGAGAGGTCGTTGCCACCACCAATACACCACAAAAATAGAGGGGACGACTGCAAAGAAGAATGAGGGAACCCGCCAATCTAGTGTCAGTTGGATAGATGATTTCAACTAATACACGTGGCTGTACATTCGAAAGTACAAGGATGAGGTACTCAATGTCTTTAAGAAAATGGATTTATAAAGAGAAATGCAAGTCAAATGGTTCGTTGGAAAGGTATAAAGCCCGGCTCGTCGCAAAGGGATATGCACAACAATACGACCTAGATTATGAGGAGACTTTCAGCTCGGTTGCCAAGATGGAAATGGTGAGAATAGTCATTGCATTAGTGGCTTCTAAGGGCTGAAAACTATGAAAAATGGATGTCAAAAATGCATTCCAAAATAGTGACTTGCTTGAAGAGGTATATATGGAGTAGCGTGAGGGTTATGTACACAACCTGAGGTGTATATGGATGCTAGCTAGCAACCCCGTCTATCATGCTAGATCCAAACACATAGAGATTCATTACAATTTCATCAGAGAAATGGTACTTGCAAGACAGATTGATCTACTTCATGTAATGACAGAAGACCAGGTAACCAATATCATTACCAAATCACTTGGTAAAGAGAAAGTCGTTTGTTTCATGGATCTACTTAGAGTACAATAACTAGTTTGAGCTTAAGAAATGGAGTTTAAGAAGGGGGAGGATGAGCTTGATTCTTTTGATCTTAAAACACCTCCATCCATTGAGACTGAGGGTGAAGACAAGAAAGAAGAGATAAAAGATGACTTAGACGTAGGTAAAAATAAAAAGGAAGAAGTAGAGCTTAGAGACACTACCACTCCCTATATAAGTGTTTCGGGCTCCAACACCATGGTATAACTCTTACAGATTTCCAAATGCTCCCCCAAAAAGACTTGAACAAGTTTAGAATAAGTTGGAGTGAGAAAAAGATCAATGGGACTTATTCATACCTCAAGGTCTTGACTATAATGAAAGCTTGAAGTGAAGCTCTTCTTCTTAGGCCTAACAAGTGATAAAAAAGCTCCTTGAGTAATACTTTTTTAAATTGATTATATCTAGCTTTTGCAATCACAAGCTCTTTTTCTTCTCGGACCTAAGCAAGTGATGAAAAAGCTCCTTGCGAAATACCTTTTCGAATTAATTATATCTTGCTTTTGCAATCAAAGGATTCAATATTTTTTTTTAAATCTGATACACAATTTTCTAACATTAGGTATAGGCAACATTGGCAAATGAATTATGTAGGACTATTTAGTGCATATAGCCTAATTCTTTTCCCCTCTATAACCATCACGATTTGCGTCGGAAATTTACTCTGCAACCGTCGCTATTTGCGTCGCTAACGCAATTAGCGACACTAATAGCGATGAATCAATCGTGTCACTAATATCAATGTGAATAGCGATGACGGGGGTAATTTTTTCCATGAATAATTCCGCCGCTTTAAACATCTCTATTGGGTCTATATGTTGTAGTGAACATCGAAGAGTTGTCTTGTATTGAACAATGAGACAACTTCAAGAAATTGAAATGAAGAGTGTTGGCTAACATTCAGGTTCTCAAAGCTAATACATGTATAAATTAACATTAAATATAGTAATAAATATTGGAGGCCCTCTTTCATTTCTGTAATAAAGCAAATTCAACCTAGGCTTAGGAGCTAGACACATCAATTAGAGTTAGCTATAAATAGTGGAGTATGGCCAAATGTGAAAACTTTTTTTTCATTTTGAAATACAACTCCTTGTTGAGCTCTTGAGGTCATATCCTCCCACCATTCATGGAGGTGCATATCCATGTCCACCCTACTTGGAGGTGAGTATCCTTGTCCACCATTGTAGAAGGTGAGTATTCTACAGCAGCTTATCATCACTTGATTCTCAGCATACCATCTATTTTCCCATTTGTACATCTCATATGGAACATGGATCTTGGCTATGGCAGTAGCATTTCTTGTTATTGTCAGCATTAGATGTTAGATCTTGTGTATTTTCTTGTATGAGATGTCAGCTTTATTACATTGGTATCAGAGCATGGATTTCTGATCCATGGGAAATGTCATTTTCATGGAAGATCTGGTTACATTGATCTTGGTTGCTGTGTCAAGTCTAACGGCAAGACATCCACAGTTATCCATGGCTATAGTTGAAGACATTATGGAGGTTATTAGCCAAAGGATGGTGGTCTTCTTGCTATTTTAAACAAGTCAACATCAAATTAAAGCCATGTTTGGAGCCTTTCTTGTCAAAAGAGAAGGGGATTGGAGTTCGAGACAACGGCATTAGTTTTTTTTTCTGAGACTCAGGGTCTTTCACGAGGGGGGGTGGGCTTGCCTCCCGTGGACTTGCGGACCCTCAAAGCAGCAGCAGAAGCCAGGGAAAGATCCGCTGGCTGCTGTTGAGAGAATCACAGTCAGGCACTTCTCAACGAGCTCCATGCACTTTCTAAATAGATCCATGTTGAGCTCTTCAAAACGAGCTCGCGTGATTGTTGAATAGAAATCAATGCCTTCGTAAAGGGAGTCAATCTCAATGGTTATTTGAGCATTAGATGAAAGTGTCCTCTTCGCTCTTTCATAGGCTACTCTCAACCTCCGCAGGGCTCTGGCATTTCCTGTGCGTATCACCAATAGTTGCTTTCACTTCAAAGATGCCTTCTTCTATAGTCAGGAGGGACACATCAAACGTACCACCACCAAGATTGAAGATGAGCATGTTCTTCTCACCAACGGTGCTTGCTTTTTTGTCCAGACCATAGGCAATAGCTGCAGCAGTCGGCTCATTGATAATTCTCATTACGTTCAAGCCAAAAATCATGCCAACATCCTTGGTAGCCTACCTCTGTGAGTCATTGAAGTATGCAGGCACTGTGACCACAACATTTCTTATGCTAGTCCCCAAGTAAGCTTCGACAATCTCCTTCATTTTGGTAAGCACCATGGAAGAGATTTCCTCCGCAACGAACTGCTTCTCCTCGCCTTTGTAGTGCATGACAATCATAGGCCTATCGCCAAGCCCAGCTATGACCTTAAATGGCCACATCTTCATGTCACTTTGAATAGAAGGATCCGAAAATCTATGACCAATGAGTCGCTTCGCAGGCTCCATGTATTTTCCGAACAGGTCTATGAGTGCACTGGTGAAACTCGCCTTGTAGGTGTTCTCATGGCTCGACTTATGACTTGGAGAGGCCAGGGTTGTTGAGGGAGTTGCGACAAGCAATGGCGAGTGATCTATGAGGACGTCTAGTACTTTGAAGCCCCTCAAAGATTCCTTGTTTGGATGCGTTTCTCACTCAGCAGGGCTTCCATTTTGGTCAAACAGCAGAGCTGCAAGTGAGGCCTTGAGCAAGTAGCTGGCCATCATTTTTCATAATCATGTGATGAAAAGCAGAATCGCCATTAGCCTCAGCTACGCCATTGTGAGTGGCACTTCCTCTTGAAGAGCTAGACTTAGACTAAACAAGTGCTGAAGAGACTTGCACTTTTACTGGGGACTGGGGAGGTGGAGTCATAACGGGTGGTTGAAACAAAAGTGATTTCTCCGCTTGTGGAATTGGGGACATGGCACCACCAATCCACTGAAGAGATTCATCAGGTGGCAACCCATGGGCTTGCTGGTTCACAAAACCAGGATCCTGTGAAGGGACCTCAACTTATGGCACATGAGGATGCTGGCCAAAATTCTCTTTCCCTGGCTCAAGAGTCTCAGCATCTGAGTGATAGCTGACATCTTTGCTCATGCTGTCACATTGATTTTCTTTATCCTCATTCAAATAAGCAGTCTCCCATGGACGAGCATCCATCCACCGCTCAAGTCAACTCCAACCCCAATGAGATTCATCATGATCGCCATCACCTACCCTTTCTTGGAGATTGGGAACAGATCATGAATTGTACCTGCAAGCATTGATTACATCAGGAAAAGCTGAGCAATGCACGAAGAAGATGTTTCAGAGAATTATGGGTACCAGAGAGTAACATTGAAGCAAAGTCTGTGTCCGTGGACAGTGAGGTGTGTGAACCTTGATGCATTAATTGAATACTCAATCTGGATGACCAGAGAGTAACATTGAAGCAAAGTCTTATTCACCGAATTCATTCATCAACCATCGAAAAGATGCCCCAGGTTCTTGGCGATGCAATATGCTCTGTGGTTTCCACCTTTGTACGATATTGTAGTCTTGAAATGCAGAAGCATTGTAGCTAATGGGGTTATTTCCTGTCAAAGGCCGAGAATTTTGCAATCCTTCTGCAAAAGTCCCAATTTGTAGCTTTGCAAGAACTATCTTGGCAATCTTTTCATAGACCAAGGACGGGAGAGCTCTGTCTTGGACGAAGTTCTTGTGGAAAAGAAGTTGTGTGAAGCCTTCTTGGGAAAAGCCTCTAGTCCTTGAGAGAATTTGCCAATTTGATAGTGAAATGCAAGTAGGAAATAGATGTGTTGAAAGAGTCACCAATATTTGAAGGATCTTCATCAATATTGAAGGTATTAGACCATTTCTTGAAGGTTGGAAATCTTGGACACCATAGATATTGCCTAGAGCTTAAATTATTTGGGGCTCTTCTTCAAATCCTGGATCCATTTATGCTCTTGGAAGGCTCATCAACACTTCTCTTGAAGATTCAACAAAGTCTTGTACCATTTGGTTCTTCTTCAACAAGCTATGGTTCATGGAGAACCATTGGAGCATTATTGAGTAGAGTATGATGCTGGGATATACTACTATTTTGGTTCAAGCAATCACAAGAATTTTGCAAAGATAAATGTTTCTTTAGCATTTTACTACAAGATTGGCTTTGAGGAGTTCATCAAGCAAGCTCGAGTAACTAGGTATCTTCTTACCTTTGAATCTAATTGGTATGATTCAATTCATTGGGTACTTTGAAGCTTGCAACCAACTAAAGCTATATTGGAGTTTGTTTCTTGGTTAGCTCAATCTTGAAGCAACTTATTGGAGTTCTCAATGCTTATGGTTTTTGCTTGATCAAGTGGTTGAGAGTATGTAGTAAGGATCAATTGGGCTATTTGTAGAGCAATTCTTGGATGTATCAAGGATGTATTTGCAGGGTTTGTGCATGTCTAATCAGTGTTCTTACTGATCTTAAGTGCCTTACAACTTTCCCTAGATGAAAAGTAATGATTATGAGGCAAAATAGGGTCATTACAGTGCCAAACAGGGTGCAATCCAAACAGGGACAGATTTGGGAAAGTTGCTACAGAAATTAGTAGCATCATTCTAATGACAAAGTAACAATTGGAATTGATACTAGACATCACAAGCTTCGAGTGGAACTATCAAACGCTTCATTTGGACACATATTTCTCAAGCTAGAGCCTATTTAGTACCGGCAGTTCACTAGCAATTCACTGTGGACAGTTCTGGAAATTCTTAAACAGAGAGGGGTATTGCTACTCCTAAATTCAAACCAAGATTCCTACTTGATACTAGACATCTTAAGCTTCGAGTCAAGCTATTGTACACCTTATTTGGACTTATATTTTTCAAGATAAGGCTGATTTTGTACCAGTAGGTCACTATGGACAGCATGTATAACAGGAGGTACACACATGTAAGTGTGAGACCTATGCTCAGTCAAAGGCAACAACCTAATCATCATCATTCCTATACACATCAAGTGCACGAAGGGCATTGTTCTTATGATGATAGATCTCATAGGTATTCTCCTTATGGTCAACAAGAGTATGCAGGGAATTACCATATGGGGCAGCATTCATATGATCATAATCATGGTTATTTTCATGAGACTGATGGGCAGCATCAACCTTATGCAAATGAGAAAAATATGGGAGCAAATGATACCTATGGAATACACTATGCAGAGTACCAAGGTCAGCCAACATACGTTATGGATAATCATTTTGAAGAAGAAGAACCCATCCATTCTTTCTCATTCAACAATGTACATGGCACCTATGTGTCAAGTCGCATGTTTGAGAATATCACTTCAAAAAGGTTTTGTTATAAATGCGGTGAGAAGGATATTTGTGGTCACATAAAGGTATGCAGGGCAAAACATGTTAAAGTATCGGCTTTCCTAGAATTTCCTACTCCCTATGGCATTCAACGAAGGCTTATACCTCACCAAGAGTTGAAGGAAATGTGTCAGCAATTCATATGCTATAAATGTAAAGAACAATGGACTCCTAGTCATGACAACTACTGCAGAAACAAACATTTTGCTACAGCCATTGTTTTGGAGGATTTAAGTGAATATGAAGAAGGGGATTACCAAGTTCAACAACAAGAGTTTTATGGAGTTGAAGTTGAAGACAAAGTTGAAAATAAAGCTGAAGATAAAGATGAAAATGAAAATGAAAATGAAGATGAAGTTGAAGTTGAAGACAAAGCTGAAGATGAAGATGAAGATGAAGAGCAAGAGGATACACATGACAAAGTTGATCAAGAGTACATTAGTGTACAACAAGAAGAGCAAACTCAAGGTTTACATATATTTCATGATGATGTTGAAGAGGATTATGTTGATCATATATGTCATGAAGATATTGAGGCATCACATGAAGATATTGAGGAAACACATGATGGGTTCTATCAACCCATTGACAACTTTGGTATGCTACAACCAATAGAAGAAGATGTTGATTGGAATGCATATGGAGATGTACATGAGAAAAATGTTTGGAATGCATATACTTTTGATGAGAGTATCAATGAAGACATGCCTTATGATGATGATGATGAGATATCTTTTCCCTATGATCCGAGTAATCATGATGGAGATGATTCTCTCTTTCCTTTTGACCCGGGTGTTTTGACATTTATGGTTCATGACAATCCTACTTCTCTTGATGGTTATTATCTCGATATTCCATATGACCCGAATGGTCTTATACTAAGAGAAAGTCATTTGCAGCAAGGCATCCTGCATACAAAACTTAATGATACTTTGTTCTCATGGTTTCTTCATGGTTTATATGGGAGAAAGGCTGAAGAATATGGATTTTCCTGCAGAATACAGCTTGATGTATTAAATTCCTGTCATGGAATAAAATGATTTATCTTTGTCAAAATCATGGATTTTTGCTTGGAGAGGGTAGTCTACATCATATACTTCAATATGACATATCATTTGTCCAATTTGGATGTGTCTATCGAAAGTTATGCCTATTTTACTATGGTAGCCCGGTTATGCCAGCATGCAAGAAATTCACTATAGATTTCTTGTGGAGCTTCATTGATCATGGGATCTTTTCAGCCACATATGCTTTGATCTACTATTTCATCCATTGTATTCTTTCCCATTTTCTCAAGCTTTGAGGACAAAGCTTCTTTAGGCCAGGATGGCTTGTAATAAAGCAAATTTAACCTAGGCTTTGGAGCTAGACACATTAATTAGAGTTAGCTATAAATAATGGAGTATAGCCAAATGTGGAAACTTTTTTTTCATTTTGAAATACATCTCCTTGTGGAGCTCTTGAGGTCATATCCTCCCACCATTCATGGAGGTGCATATCCATGTCCACCCTACTTGGAGGTGAGTATCCTTGTCCACCATTGTAGAAGGTGAGTATTTTACAACAGCTTATCATCACTTGATTCTCATCATACCATCTATTTTCCCATTTGTACATCTCATATGGAACATGGATCTTGGCTATGGCAGTAGCATTTCTTGTTATTGTCAGCATTAGATGTTAGATCTTGTGTATTTTCTTGTATGAGATGTCAGCTTTATTACAATTTCATAAGATTCCCCCACCCTTTTTTGAGGTGTGCAGTTTGGACACCATGCCTTACAAGTCTTGTAAATATAAGAGTTTTGAGAGTCAATTGTGATGTAGTTCCAAAGAAGTCCATGAGCTTATTTCACTTTTTATATCCGTAAGCTTCTACGTTCTGCACACTTTAATGCAATGTTAAATAGCTTACTTGGTGATTGAAAATGTATGTCTCTTCTCGATGAGAGAGTCATGGATTGGTTATTACAAATGTATGTATCAATGGGAGAATCATGGATACATTTGTCCCCAATGAAATATTAATAATGAATTGTAAATACCTTGTACAAAATGAAAAACATAACGAAAGTGACTGGTGGAGAGTCATTGCACTTAATCATGCAAGGAGCCAATGGGTTTTTGAGCAAGTAAAATAAGTGGCTCCCATGTGTGAACGACAAAAAGATAGGCCGAGCTCCTATCATCAAAATAGCTCCTCATTAGGAGCCTATGAGCCATTCTATGTAACTTTAACATGATGATCATCTTTGCAATATAAATGACTAGTGAGCATAAAAGTTTAGTCTTGAAATCTCCACGAGTTTTGTTTCTCGCCACCTATTACTATTTGAATCATTGAATGTGACTTCCACAATATACATGATGGACTTCTAGTCTAAAGGCTTACGATGGGCCTACTATTATACTTCACCATCTTTGCAAAATCGCCACATTAGGGAATTTGAGCCATTAGGGATGGGGACATAACTGGGGGAGTGAAGGAGAGACCTTTAGGGTTAATGATTGGATGCCCACTCTTTGTTTGTGGAAGTCTAGCAACTCAGCAAGTAAAGTAAGCTGCCTCTTGAACCCTCGTTAATTAATTCATCATCATTGCCATTGAATGGTATGCCTTTCCTCATCACAGTTTGAGAAGAGTGTAGCTCCAGAATTGCGTGCGACTCTGATTGAAGGAACTCGAAGGAGATGGAAAGTTGATACCTGAGAGTAGCGCCACTCTAAAGGAAGAAGATGATTCTGTCTTTGAGATGAAGATGGTGGTGATGATGGTGCTGCTGGTGATGAAGGCCAATGGAGGGCCTGACCTCGTCATGGTCCTCGCCTAGCACGACCGGAGCCGCAGTGACATGAGTGAGGAACTGGTTCCCTGCAAACAGATCGCTCGCAAGCCGCGTCTCCTTCACGAGTCTGCTCATGGCCATGGCAGCCGGCGACCCCAGCTGCCTGGAAACCCTCGGGTGTGCCTCCATGGCAGAACCTGTGGCTTCTCCGTCGGCTCGAGAGTGGCGTCTCGCTGAACCCTCCCGCTGCAAACAGGTGGGCGCGGCCTTGGCGGAGGACGTCCGACCGAGCGTCAAGACCCTAGGCAGATCGTCGTACTCCTCTATCTTGCAGCTTGAGAACCTCTCGTACGAGGAGGATGCGCCGGAGAGGCGAAACGGTGGCGCGGCAACCACGGCCGGTGTGCCCGAAGAAGAAGAAAGAGAAGAAGAAGGCCCGGCGCAGTAGGGTTTTTCTGTTGTTTTCGAGAAAGTGGCTGGAGAAGCAGGAGCTGCCGTTGTTGCTTTAGAAGTTCTCTTGCTCTTCCTCAGGATATTTGCCACCATCGTGAGCTTGGATGTTGTCTTGGCCTTCACGAACATCTTGCACAGAGCTGGTACTCTTCTGCCTACCGACCACCATTGCAGTCCTTTCCAGGACAGGAAAGGCGGGCGTGCCATGGCACAGAGAGAGAGAGAGGGTGTGTGTGTGTGTGTGTGTGTGTTTCCGATTGAGAAGAGGACAGTCGACAGTGCACACCTGTGGTAGCAGATTAGTTTCTGAATATCAAAGAGAGGACAAACGAAGAGAGAGCAGGCATTAGTGTGTGAGTGAGAGGGTGTGTGTGTGGTTCAATGGCAATTATGAAAATCAAGAGCTATGGCAGCAAGAAGATCGGAAGCTGAATAAGATGGGTTAGCAAAGAGAGGACAGCATTGCACAGGCACAGAGAGAGAGAGAGAGAGAGAGAGAGAGAGAGAGAGAGAGTGAGTGATGTTACAATGAGAATAAGAAAAGTGAGTAGCTATGATTGCAAGAATATTACAAACTGAAGAGGATGGATGAGCTGAGAGAGTAGTACAAGCATTTGACAGAGAAAGAGAGAGATGTGTCTGCTGCTCAATGGAAGTTAAGAAAATGAAGTGGAACTGCGGCAGACTAGTAGTAGCAGGAGAGACTGAGAGAGGATTAGCAACGAGAGGAAGTATTCAGGAAGGACCAAGATGCAAGGCTTTGCAGAGAGCAGCTAGATTCGATTTGAGGTTGGTTAGCGATAAGACGCTCAGACTCAGCACTGTTCTGGGGCAATTGGTTGTGGGTGAATGATGAATGTCGAGTCGGGTTTTGCAGTGAGATTTGTTCTTCTCTGCCCTCGGATTTCTGCACCCTTTGCACAAACCCCATTATACATTCCTGTCCACTGTCTCACGAGAATAAAGTAGAAAGAGGCTCTCTGTCTCATCAGGACTGGGTGGCACAGTCTCCAGTGTCCACTCTGAGTCTCTCTCTCTCTCTATCTTCGGCCTCTAGCTAGTAGCTACTAGCTAGTATCACTCTCCTCTGACCAGTGCTCACATAAAACCGTCCTTTAATGTATTTTTTCCAAGCAAGATTGAAAATTGACTATTTTTTTAGCATTTTAGTTATAAAACAAGCTAC